>NC_141605.1:27791650-27953054 GCF_047967505.1 Dipteris shenzhenensis | reverse complement strand
GAAGTCAGTTCTCCAAAACTCCTTTACTGGCTAGTTATGACTAGCTAAACTTAGCTGGGGCTAAGCTAGCAGAACCGCCAAAAGGATTTGGCTGCGCCGCCAAAGTTAGTCGAACTGCCAAAAGGGAGGCCAGCCGCCGGGATTCGAACGCAGGACTTGGAGGTAACTACACACAGAGCTTTACGTTGGGCTAACCAAGAGGGCGGGTCGTTGCTATTAGTTACCAAAGGTCCCCACTAGCTTATATCGTGTCTCTGCTTCTCCACGCGCTCAAACCTTTCCTCTCCGCAGTCGACAAGCGGAATCGAACCCGCAACCACCTGTTCGAGGAACCGCCGCGCTAACCACGGAGCCAACCACTTGGTTGGTGTAACCAAGCGCGCCTTTTTCTCTTTATTCTGTGAACTCTGCACAGGCACGTCCAAAAGATTGCGCACCCGCGCGCAGGGATTCGAACTCGGGACCTCAGAGACCACAGTCGAGGCACTTATCGTCGAGCCAACCACGGGGACCTAGTCACGGTTAGTGTAACTTAGCCGAGCCCGTGGTCTATATCCTGTACTCGATTGATTGGCAAAAGGGGGTCGGCCCCCTCATCGGCTTGCGACCTGTCTCCCCTCTACCGGTGATCGAACCTGTGACCTATAGGCTAGTGCTCGGAATACATCACAGCCTGGCTAGCCACCGGGGCCGTGGCCTTGCTTGACTATACTATTCCATGTATTGGTTATATAGAAGCTTTTGGGCTTCCGAGCTATGGCGATCTGCCCGGCGCCATGCACACGTCGAACGCTTAAACCGTGGCGTCGCCCTTCTGCTCTAGACC
This sequence comes from Dipteris shenzhenensis, assembly GCF_047967505.1. NCBI lineage: Eukaryota > Viridiplantae > Streptophyta > Polypodiopsida > Gleicheniales > Dipteridaceae > Dipteris > Dipteris shenzhenensis. Next base: position 27,952,228 of record NC_141605.1, on the reverse strand, counting down.
CTGGAGCATCCACAAACGAGAGGTGGTCGGCAATGAAGTTGTCAATCGGTCGTAGGATCTCTTCTCGACTTTCCGTCACTCTCCGTCGAGTTCCGGTGGCAGATTTCCATTGAGGCACCAAGTGTCCGTCGAGCTAGCGCGCACGATCTGGAGCTCCGCTATGATCACTGCTCCGGCTCTGTGATCCCGTCGAGGGAGTGCCTTGTTGTACCAAAGGGCTCCTGGAATGGAGTCCTGAAGCTCCTAGATTACGCCTTACCGGCTGAAGCGCGACGGAACTGCAGTTCCGTCCACTTCCGTCGGTAAACGGCGGGGTCTCAGAGAGATCGTTCTCTGAGACCCGGACTCCGCACACCTTGCCGTTTGGTAGGGGAGATGTTCGGAGGGGTCTTCAAGTAGCCACGAGTTTTCGAGTCGAATGGTCAGCTACACACCTTGCACTACTCTCTGCATCATCGACGGAATCCCCTGAGTGATCACTGCGACGCTCACGACGCCCTCCACAGCCTTTCGTTCGCAACGCCCTTTCGTGGGCTTCTTCTCCAAGCCAAGGGGAAGCCCTGGCTCTAAGGGTAGCCCTTGCCTTCACCTGCAGACACCAAACTCGACGAAGGGGAGGGGATACGAACAATGCCTCATAACGACCTTCATTCGTGAACACCAAACAAACACTCAGGGAGAAATGATCTTGGCATTCAAAAGGAAGGGGGCCCTGTGGTCAAAACGCCACAGGGCAGATTACATTGAAAGAAGAAGAAGAGGAAAATCTCACACTCTCTCCCTCAGGATTACAAGGAGCTCTCAGCTCTGCATGTTCTCTCCCAGCTCTGGTCTCTCACCATTCTGGTCTGAACCTTCTGTTCCCCCCTGAATCCTGCGTGTGAGTGGTTTTGTATTTTTGGAGGGAGTTCTCTCCTTGGCTCCAACGTCCAGCCGCCTCCATTAAGGCTTCTTTCCTCCTTTGGTTTAAGGCAAGCTCTGTCTCTCTCTCTCTCTCTCTCTCTCTCTCTCTCTCTCTCTCTCACACACACACACACACACACACACACACACACACATAGAGGCAGGCAGGCTTTGTACAGTGCATCGGAGTCAAACTTGAAGTTTGTGTACGTAAAATCCACATGCATGGAGGATTACATCAACATTCAGTTACAGATGCGTCAAATTTGGGCCAGATTTTTAGAACGTGTACTGGAAATTGAGTCCATGAAATATATCAAAGGATTGATTCCAATTAGCAATGCAACAGATTCAATATTTCTTGAAATGCTACAGTAAAAACAAGGAAACCATGGCCGGGTATATATTGAAACAATGTCAAAATCACTGTTCAGACAACTAGATTGAAATTTGAGATTTTAGCTTAAATCCAAAAAATTATGGGATTAATATAAGTCTTTTCTGCACTAACTTGTTTGTTGGTCATGACATGATGATGTAATGGTCAATATCCAGCAAGAACAGCGGCTCTTAAGGTATGCTGAAAACACATGATAAATCTTAAGGTTTGCTGAAAACACACCATAAAGTATCTTTATTGCATTTATTCACAAACGAAGTAGATCTAAAGCAATTGTTGCCCTTTGTTCATGCAGGGATAATTTTATGGCGGCAATGTTGCAAATGAATGAAAAATTACGGTTGGTTTTTCTTCTACCCATTCCTATTTTATACTACAAGGTCCTAATGTTTATGGGTGGATTAAAGAAAGACACGTCTTCTGGTTGAAAGATATCACGAAGATTGGGGGAATTTTTCTCCGATTGAGTGCATGCCCTTCCTAGTCGCTGTAAAAGATAGGCTGAGTTCATTGTTTTTGAGAAAAATCCATGGTAAGTGAATGAAGTGTGTAGAAATTTAAAACCAATCGAGGTTCCTCCAAAATATCTCCACCTCATGCTCTTTGGTAGGAAACCAGTGCATCTGCTGACATTATACATACTAGGTGTTTATGAGGTTGGGCAACAAGATCAGCCACCATAATAGCACATGCACGTGGTGTTCATGCCAAATGATGTGTGCGAACAATGTCTGTAGCATTCCTCCACGCTTCTTTTCTTGAGAAGCCATGCATTGCACACATCAATTTTAGAAATGGAGTGTCCAAGGGCACATGAGTTGAACATCATTATGTGAAGGTCAAAGAGCTGTTCAGCAAATGCATTATTGAACCCATTTGGTCTGCGAGTATGTACTTAGAGATCTAATGCTTTTGCACTGTGAGCAAGACAGGGCCCTTCCTTCATCCTTCTACCTTCCTCACCTACTTTAGTAATGCACCTTCAGCCGTCTTTCACTTGGATCAGCCGTCTTTCACTTGGATCCTTCTAGCCCATAAACAGCATACCAGTGGCTGTTAAGAAAATCCGGCTGTAGTTCTCAGAAAGTCTCACCTCTAACTTGTACCGCCTTTGAATCATCCTGATGAGTGCTAACCCCTTCTCAAAGGAAAGGCTAGGATGAATTGCAACAAGCTTTTGGCCAGAAAAACGAGATGGGGGACTATATATAGCAGATTTTTGCGCTACAATTCGAGAGAGAGCCCAAGAGCGGGTATGCATCACAGAGTGGAGGGGTCCTTCTTGAGGCTCAAAGTGCCTTGCCTTGAGGCAAGTTCTAAACCTTGAACTTTATATTTCTTGTCATTTGATCCATGCCCAGTGAGCTGTTTTCTTGTCGAAAAGGAAGTTGAGCCCACCACCTTGCATCAGCCAAAGTTGCTTGTCTTTGCTAGGATGTTGTGAGCCATCTTCTAGTTTGGTCTACACCAGGTCTAATCCACCTGTAAGCCAGCACAACGCTGTTAAACATGGTGAGCTGCGTGGTGAAGACAAGTGGAGGCAAGCAAGATGGAGACAGGTGGAGGCAAACATACTCAGTTTCTGATGTAATGAGAGAATCTCACTGACATCATAGATGATGTCACACACAAATCAAATCAAATCCCCAAGGGCACTTGACCCTTCAAGCTCACACAAGACAAACTACAACCCTTTTCACACTAACACTAGAACAACCCTGTTCACACTGCACAATTTGAAATGCCCCAACAAGCACATGGACATGGTGCCATGTGGAATGGGGGACAAGAGAGTCTGTTTGTGGGTATGAGAAGAAGATGCTACATGGGCAGACCTCGGTGGATAAGAACATCCATATTGCAGCCATGTGGATAGCACTGGACACTGCCACCTGGGCTGCTGTACAGTCCACTTTCTAAGGTGGGCAGGAGCTCTGGATTAGGGCCTGCAGCAGGTGAAACAAGTACAGTGCTGATGATCAGACAGGAGCAACAACAGAGGAAACAGAGGTTCTGCAAGGCCTGAAGGTGACAAAGGTGCTTCGTAAGCAGGACTGTAAGGCTAGACTGTAGGATCAGGTTGGCAGGACAGAAGCATGACGGCAGGTACTGTGACTGGAACAATCTGGGATTGTACTGGTTGGCATTGCAGCAGAGTCAATGTCTGTTGTAGAGCCTCAAGGCTGCAGATGGGCTGGGGCAGATCCCAGCAAGAGGTGCTGTAGCAGGGCCTTAAACAGACCCAGGAACATGTCAGCAAGTCTGTGGTTGGCTGACAAATGGTCGACCGGTCAGAGGCTATATGCCCTATAAACAGGCCCACTGTGGGGGCAGTCATTCATTCAGTGAGCCCCACAGTTGGCTGCATCGGGCTGCATCCAGAGCAGCAGGGAGATCAAGGAGAAGATGTGCAGTGCCTCACCATTGCCCGCTTTGCAGATCAGCAAGGAGGCCTGCTTCTGCGGCATTTAGGCAGCCCACTGAAGCTCCATAGGCTGACAAACAATTGGAAGTGCCAGTAGGAAGTACCAGGCAATTCTGAAGGTATCAGGGGTCCACATCTAGGCAATACCTTGACTCCTGGATGGTGCCACACTGTTTTTGTCCATCGTTGGAGCATTCTACAATACATGTTTGGCTGTTCTATTCTATTGTGCATTGTTCTAGATCTGTGCCTGTATCTATCTCTATCTACATTTGTGCACATTGTGTGTTTCCAAGGCTAAGTTTTTGCTCTGTGGGAGTGTTGGCTACAGCAAGCAACCTCTATCTCTGTTTTCTAATGTGGTATCAGAGCCCTGAGGAAGATTCACAAGTGCGACGAGATCTCATTACAGGCTCGTGGAAATCGAAGTCATTCCTACGTCTGAAGGACAGGTACCTTTGCGAGAAGGAAGGTGACCAAGATTTAGACATGTGTATTTAATCATTTGCATTTTGTGTTGAGCCTACTCCAAGAACTTCAATCCAATGGCAACACATGCACAATCATTATGGATGCCTCCGTGCAGCCCTGTCTCCCTCTCCCTCTCCCGCCTGCTCGTTCTCTCTCCTCCCTCTCAACTGTCTACCCCCTCTCTGGTCGTCCTCTCCTGAAGCCCATTCACCCTCCTTTGTCTCCATTTATCTCGTGTTTTGTTCCAGCTGAAGAGGATAGGTGAAGCACCTGTCTGTTCATCAGGTTTCCCGGCCTTCCACAAGTTAATTAGCGGCTGCTTCTCACCATCGAAGCTTCTTTCAGTCTGGTCACGGGGGTTCCCCCACTACCTAGTCTGCCTTCTTTGGCAGTACCACTAGCTAGGTGAAACCTTATCCAAACCTCAAAACCAGGTTCTACAGTCAAATCGCAGCCTTCTTGCTAAATCACACTTCAGAAAACGTGCCCACATGTGGCTGGAATCAAAATCGCAGCAACAGAAACCAATTCGCAGCATTTTAGAACAGTCTGCCTATTGAAAACCACTTGGCCTGGGGGCTGGGAGGCTGTGAGACAGCTTGGGAACCTTTCGTAAGAGGGCTGGGCAGAAACAGCAGTAGAGAGAGTGTGGGACAAGGAGGGAGAGAGAGAAAACTCAGCACAAGGGGCCATAAATAAGGGCTGGTCCTCCCGTAGGTCTTTATTGCAATAGAAATTTGTTTGTACAAAGTGGCTCACAAAGGAGCAACAACTGAATACAAATTTCAACAACTGGGGGAGTATAGGGGCTCTCAATTTATAGACTAGGGTGCCCCCCCTCCTCTGTCACGAGGGCAAAGTTTCCCTTTAAACTTTTTCACTTTTTTTCTCTTTTCCTTTGCTCCCCGGTTTGGTCCCCTACCGGGATCACCAAAGTACCCACTTGATCTCTTGGAGTTGCCACTGACTTGCTGACTGGAACCTCTGCTGGATTGAGTGTCCTTCACCTTCACAAACCTACCTGGCTCCTTCAGATGCTCAAAAGAAGAGCATAGATCTCTTCCTGGGAGCTACCATCCTGAAGAGCCTTTCCTTCCCAAAACACTTGCTGAATCTCCGTGAAGCGCAACTAGTGCCCGAGACTTGCCCCAGAAACTCAATACAAGAGTAGGAAGGCACCTGTGAAGTCAGTTCTCCAAAACTCCTTTACTGGCTAGTTATGACTAGCTAAACTTAGCTGGGGCTAAGTTAGCAGAACCGCCAAAAGGATTTGGCTGCGCCGCCAAAGTTAGTCGAACTGCCAAAAGGGAGGCCAGCCGCCGGGATTCGAACGCAGGACTTGGATAACTACACGCAGAGCTTTACGTTGCGCTAACCAAGAGGGCGGGTCGTTGCTATTAGGTACTAAAGGCCCCCACTAGCTTATATCGTGTCTCTGCTTCTCCACACGCTCAAACCTTTCCTCTCCGCAGTCGACAAGCGGAATCGAACCTACAACCACTTGTTCGAGGAACCGCCGCGCTAACCACGGAGCCAACCACTTGGTTGGTGTAACCAAGCGCGCCTTCTTCTCTTTATTCTGTGAACTCTGCGCAGGCACGTCCAAAAGATTGCGCACCCGCGCGCAGGGATTCGAACTCGAGACCTCGGAGACCACAGTCGAGGCACTTATCGTCGAGCCAACCACGGGGACCTAGTCACGGTTAGTGTAACTTAGCCGAGCCCGTGATCTATATCCTGTACTTGATTGATTGGCAAAAGGGGGTCGGCCCCCTCATCGGCTCGCGACCTGTCTCCCCTCTGCCGGTGATCGAACCTGTGATCTGTAGGCTAGTGCTCGGAATACATCACGGCCCGGCTAGCCACCGGGGCCGTGGCCTTGCTTGACTATACTATTCCACGTATTGGTTATATAGAAGCTTTTGGGCTTCCGAGCTATGGTGAGCTGCCCGGCGCCATGCACACGTCGAACGCTTAAACCGTGGCGTCGCCTTCTGCTCTAGACCCTGGAGCATCCACAGACGAGAGGTGGTCAGCAATGAAGCTGTCAATCGGTCGTAGGATCTCTTCTCGACTTTCTGTCACTCTCCGTCGAGTTCCGGTGGCAGATTTCCGTTGAGGCACCAAGTGTTCGTCGAGCTAGCGCGCACGATCTGGAGCTCCGCTATGATCACTGCTCCGGCTCTGTGATCCCGTCGAGGGAGTGCCTTGTTGTACCAAAGGGCTCCTGGAATGGAGTCCTGAAGCTCCTAGACTATGCCTTACCGGTTGAAGCACGATGGAACTACAGTTCCGTCCACTTCCGTCGGTAAATGGCGGGGTCTCAGAGAGATCGTTCTCTGAGACCCGGACTCCGCGCACCCTGCTGTTTGGTAGGGGAGATGTTCGGAGGGGTCTTCAAGTAGCCACGAGTTTTCGAGTCGAACGGTCAGCTACACACTCCGCACTACTCTCTGCATCATCGACGGAATCCCCTGAGCGATCACTGCGACGCTCACGACGCCCTCCACAGCCTTTCGTTCGCAACGCCCTTTCGTGGGCTTCTTCTCCAAGCCAAGGGGAAGCCCTGGCTCTAGCGGTAGCCCTTGCCTTCACCTGCAGACACCAAACTCGACGAAGGGGAGGGGATACGAACAATGCCTCACAACGACCTTCATTCGTGAACACCAAACAGACACTCAGGGAGAAATGATCTTGGCATTCAAAAGGAAGGGGGCCCTGTGGTCAAAACGCCACAGGGCAGATTACATTGAAAGAAGAAGAAGAGGAAAATCTCACACACTCTCCCTCAGGATTACAAGGAGCTCTCAGCTCTGCATGTTCTCTCCCAGCTCTGGTCTCTCACCATTCTGGTCTGAACCTTCTGTTCCCCCTTGAATCCTGCGTGTGAGTGGTTTTGTATTTTTGGAGGGAGTTCTCTCCTTGGCTCCAACGTCCAACCGCCTCCATTAAGGCTTCTTTCCTCCTTTGGTACACCTTCCAATAGTCACTTAGAAGGGCCAATCAATTCAAATGCCCGTTTGAATTGAACCCTTTAGCCATAGTTGGGGAGTCCAACCTTACCATGGGCTGCTCCCCTTGGTTAGGTCTTAGACATGTCAAAGGGTTGCTCCCCCTTTGACCCAAAAGAGGGCAAGGACCTCCTCCTTGCTGCCGATGTCGAGTCCGGAGGGAATGATGAAGGAGGGACGGACTGAGGCTCAGTCCCTTGTCAACGGGCCACCCGTTACATCCTCCCCCCCCCCGGCTTTCCAAAAGCTGGAGCTTTCTTGGCTTCCCTAAAGCGGGAGGTTTCTTAACTTTCCCAAAAGCGGCTTTAGAGCTTTTCTCCAAAAGTGGGTGCTTTCTCCTAGAAATGGGTGTCTCTTTTGCTTTTGCCTCAAGTGGGCCCTCCATCCCAGTGGGGGGCCACTTGTTCTTTCCCTTAAAAAGTGAGAGAATTTAGAACTCTCCAATGTCAATGTCCTACATGTGCATTACATGGACAATATCCAACACTTTGACCCATTGGAGGTTAGCCGCATGCATGCATTCTAGCTGTTGGATTATTCTAGAAAATACAAGAATGTCATCAAAGAAAGTACCTGTGAAATGTTTGTGTGGTCGGACAAATCCGATCAGACAAATCCGATCCATCATTCTATTGAAAGTAGATGGAGCATTTGTTAAGCCAAAAGGCATGACTAAAAACTCATTTAATCCAAAAGTCCTTTGAAAAGCTGTCCTATGGATATCCTAAGGATGATTCCTTATTTGGTGGTAGTCACTCTTTAGATCAATCTTGCTGAAAATAGTGGCTCCCTTCAACCTATCCAATACATCATCTATGTGTGGAATCGGAAACCTATTGATGGTCACCTTATTGAGAACTCTGTAGTCAACACATACGATAGGACTTATCCTTCTTCTGAACCAACAACATAGGTGAGCAGAAAGGAGAAGAAGTAGGTCGGATAAGTCCTGTAAAGAGCAAATCTTGTACACGAGCCATGGTCTCCTTGGTCCGTGTTGATAGGTTGGCTGATTAGGAGGCTCCCTCTCCTTGGAATGAGTTCGATGACTTGGTTGCTTGAGGTAATTGTCCTAGCAATAAATCTGAAAAACAGTCTTTGAAAGCATCTTGATCTTGGGGATCAAACTCAGCTTTCAGTTCATTCTCTTTTTCTTTAACAAAGATCATGTATGCTGAAACCTAATACTTTATTAATTTTCCAATAGAAGCGTTGGATACAAGTAGAATTGTTTCGTTTATTCCCTTACGACAATCCGATGTTCTTTGCTTCTATGACTAAAACTAGTGTTCTTCCGGGCATCATAAGATGTACTTCTTTCTGATGGAACCAATGCATCTCCAAAACTACATCGAATTGATCCCAAGGTGAAACAAAAAAGTCCTCGTGATCCACATAGTTGCTAAAAATAGATCTCAAGTGTGTCAGTAAGGGGCGTCACTGGTACGGATTGTCCTAGGAAAATATGCTGGGCATCGAGAGAGTACCCCAATGCTTCTGTCTTGATCCTTAGTTGCATGGCTAGGTCATGAGAGCTGAAATTATCCACTGCTCCGAGATTGAACAAATTCAATACATTCCGATCTCGTACTTTGCCCCATGAGAGACAGAGTTCCCTGGCCTCTGGATCGGCTGCTCTCCCTACAAGGACTCCGCCTACCAAAGGGCAGTTCTTCTGGCCTTTTTGGGTCCTTTGAGTTCTTGGATATTTCGGGGCAGTGGACTGCCAAGTGTCCTTGTGTCCCACATCCAAAATACCTTTCCTCCTTTGGAAGGTCTAGATGTGTTTTGGAGTGAGTTGGAATTTCCTTTAGAGGGCTTTGGTTCACTCCTCAGCTTCTGTGGCTGAGACTTCTTTTCAAATCTTGGTGGCATTGAAGACTTCTTTCCTGGTCGTCCTGGTACCGTGTTCTTCTTTTCTTATCCTACCTTCTTTGCTTTCTCAAAGGAAGGGTGATCTTTGATAGGCACAGAAGTAGCTAAATGATAACATCTTAAATCTCTGTATTATGCAACAGGGTGTTGTCCTAGGCCCTAGGGTAAGGCAACCATGACTAGAAGAAAAGTATGCCAACTAATGAAACAAGATAAGGCTCAAATGAAGATTCCCCCTTTTTCCAAAACACAAGTGTGCTTTAAGTGCAAGTATGGCCACTCTCCATAGCCCATCATATGTGGGATAACACCTTTTATGCCACATTGGATGTTTTTCCTTCAATGGTTTATGAAAACCTTTAAGGGATTTGTAAGGCAAAGAGCTAGACCCGAAGCAATCAAGGCAGAGGGATGGCTTCTGCAAGAGTCATTAGTATACATCATAGAGTTTCTTGCATCCATGGATCCCGATATGCCACATGCTTGGAACATCAAGGATGATGATTGTGTGATTGTAGAGTTTCCCCAAGGTGAAGGGATTGAAAGAAATATGAGAGAAGAGAACAGAAAGAAATTCAATAAGTTTTGTGTCCTCAATAGTTCCGAGATGCAAAGATGGGTCGAGAGATATGAAGAGGCCAAAGAAAAAATAATAAATGAGAGGTCAAGATTTAGAGTCATGCATAGGTGGGGAGTGCCATATCCACCGAACCATGCTCTTCTCCCCTGACACATGTCTTGTGATTGGCTACAAGAAGCTCTTCATGAAGCCAAACATGATGGAGAGGACATAACCGATCGAGAGCAGGAGCTTGCAGTTGGATGTATGCCACATGTAAGTTTTTAACCTTTCTATTGGGTATTTATGATCACAATCACTACAAAATGCATCCTCATTATTTTAATCATGTTTTTTTAGTACAAAAAGTATAGTGCCTTATGGTGACATGGACGAAATTTTCATGTGGAAAGCATCGATTCAAGGAGAGTCACATATGATTGTGGAGTCATGGCTAAGTTTGTAAAAGATAGCCAAGCAAGTGCTTTCAGATACCAATCTTCTCTCATCACAATTAGATTATTGTGGGACCATACGTGACATCTATGAAGTTGATTTTAGATGATTTAATATTTTCATTCTTGATGTCAAATGGTTTAGAACTATCTACAATGGTCCCAATGCTACAGTTAGGAGAGACAGCTATGGTTTCTTTGCTATTGACACCACCAGACCTGAGACCGATGAAAGGGATACCGTTGTTCTTCCAAAGCATTGTGAACAAGTACAAACTAATGAATTTATCAAAAGCTAATAACTTAAATTTTCAAACAAATGTTGACACCTAATTTGTATCTTCAATGTAGGTGGTCTTTCATCTAGATCATTTGGATCCAAGATGGTGGTACGTGGTCCAATTTACTCCTCGAAGCAGACATATTTTTGAAGATAGGAATGTGGATACGGAGATGCCAGTAGAAGATCCAAATAATGATGCCGATGGATCTAGGGAAGATGATGAAGATGACGATGTGGGCCATGAAGAAGGTGACAATAATGACATTATAATTGAGGAAGGTGGAGATCATGACTTTTGGGAAGAAAAGGGAGAACTAGAGGCTGGTGAACTAGAGGATCAAGTCTTAGGTAGACATAGAATAGGGGATGATGATGTAGGTGATCAATTGTATGTAAACCTTGAGATAGACATATTTGGTGCACAAGACTTGGCTCAATATGAAGCAACCAATGTAAATGCTACAGATTCATAGTTTTGACATTGACGAGACTTCTTACGTATAATTTGGCCCTCACATATTTATAGTGACATTTTATACATTAATTTCTATGTTAAGTTCACTATCAATATATGAGTGTTTTGATCTCAATTTTGATGTACATACTCTTATATTTTTTATCTTTGAAATTTTGATGTACATACTCTTATTTTTTACCCTTGGAAATGACGTTTTGTAAAAACGTCGGTATGGAAAATTGTACGAGCGTCACTTCTAGGATGCTAGCTCTATGAGCTAGGGAGAAGGTGGCTAGGGAATTGTTCTAAACGAGTCGTCTGTGTGGCGAGCGGCTGTGTGGAGAGAGATGGCATGAGTCGGGGGGTATGCTTGCTAGGGGGATCGTGACTGCAGGCTGGAAGGACATTGGGCGATAGAGACCATGAGCTCCATGAAACAAGTGAGCAAGAGAGGAGTATCAATGCTTGTGACATCCGATGAAGGAGAGGCGACGAGCTGAAGTAGGCAGATAATCACGTGAGTTGATGGATGAGCCAACTATCAGTGGCGAGTTGATGGTGCGTGCAAAGCACATAGGCTGGGAGCTTTGAGGCTGGGTCTTCTGGACGGAGGTGTAGCATCGCTACAAGAAAGCTGGAGAGCTTTGGAAGAATCTGAGTGTGTTCCGAGAGCAAGCCTAGAGAAGCTGCAGTGCTCAGATCACATGAAGGCCACAGATTCGTGAGCGCTCCATGAGCAAGAAAGGAGCTGCAGTACTGGGTATTATTGCATGAAGGAGAGATGGGCTACGTGGGAGGGTGCAGTCATGAGATGGGGCTGGTTGTATTCCATCAGGAGGTCCTAGGCACGAAGGTGATGGAGGCTCTTCAATCTGATCAAGTGAGTGGGATATTTGAAGTGCGGGTTTTGGTTAAGCTTGTTTACTTGCTCCAAAGCGGACTCAAGGAGGGTCGTGGTGATTATACTAAGCTGATCTAAAGAGAGCATGGAAGGTCTACGTAATTCGGTAAAAGGAAGAGTGCCACTATTGATGATTCCGTGGAGATCCTTGCATGTGATCTTAGGGTCATTAGTGGCTTGAGAAAGCTTAGTAGCGATCGTGTGGTCTCGAAGGTTTGTGTTGAGCTTCAAGGCCAAGCCTCTGGCAAAAGCTTTTTGAAGAAGGATAGTGCATGCATGTACACAGAAGCCATGAGGGCTGTGAATAGAAAGGCCGTTTGATTCGAGGATGGTTGATGGATGAAAATCCACAAGGTGGTAAGTTTTAAGCATACAAGGTAGTTGGTTACTTGATGACAATGAGGTCTGGGATGTCAGGGAAGATATGAGCATGGCTGTGATTATACCTTGAGTTATTTGAAAGTGTTCGTGGTAGTAATGCAGCTTTGAAGTCGTCATTTTCTTGGGATTTAAGTTTCATGGGTCTTCTATGTATTTTCTGAGCTTGATCTCAGTCAGTAGGAGAGCTTGTGTTGAGCTGTGTAATCCACTGGGTTCTTTTTGAGTTTTTTTAGCTTCCAGAGAAAATGTGGCTAGAGTGTGAGTTGTATCAGAAGGTGTCTAGAGAGAAGGATGTTGAATGGATGCCTTTTGCCTTGTGATTGTGTTGTTTGGGTGTTTTAAAGGTGGATGAGGGTGGTTGTGAAGGCAGATTGGGCTTTACTACTTTTGTCCATCCAACGCCTACACTAACACCTTCCCCATCCGCCAATCGTGTAGATGATCTTCATGCCCGTGCTTGCAAAGTATCGAAAGACAACGTCAGAAAGAGGCCTTTGTCTTATAGTGGAAAGTTGTTTTGTATTGTACAAAGAGAAATGGACTATGTACATCAAATGTGTAAACTCTTGTTTCATACATGAACAAAAAGTCTTTGATATATCTTCGTGGAAAATTTTTGAATATGATTTCTCATACGTTTGAGTAAATATAAAATTTGAGAATTGTAAATGAAGAAAAAAGAAAAAATCCCAAAATTCACATGTGGATAACTGGCAATGTCAATAATAATGTTTTGCATGTTTTTTCAAGATGAAAGGAGAAAGTAGATTTATAGACTATGACATTTAACAAAGGATGAGAATTGGCTTCAAGAAAATCATCCTTCAAAGACTAACATCATTAAAAGGAGGAATCGGAAGATGTGCTTGTTTCTTTAGATCTATCAAAAGCGAAAGGAAAACACCAGGGACAAACTCTTTCAAAGATTGGAAGGATATGGATGGAGCAATACTAGAATCCTTTCACAACAAGACAAAGCACCCATAGACACGCGCACAGACGCGTTTCATGAACTAAATAAAAAACTTACGAGCGCGTCTATTTGCGCGTCAGGAGACCCGCGTCTAATTGCGCGTCTATATATCAGACTTACGCGCGTATAGACGCGCTCATACACGCGTAAATAGACGCGCCTATAAACGCTTTGATAGACGCACGTATAGACGCAACTCGAACAGACAGACGCGAATATAAACGCGTTTTTAAACGCACTGATAGTCGCGCCTTTTTTTTAAAAAAAAATTTTACAGAATACTGTGTATGTTGTGTATGCTATATAGTTACAAGAATCCCATATCCACATTCTGTAATTCAATTCTTACAGCCAACAGCATTTTAATTACAATTTCAAATAAAATATTACAACTCCAAAACGCAATAAAATTGAAAGCTCAAAAAGTGCTTGTATATACATATAGCACGAAGCTAAGCCACGTCATGTGGCTCCAAGTACAAAAAATAAGGAAGCTAAGCCATGTCATGTGGCTTCAAGTATAAAAAATAAGAGGAGTCTATATACAAGAGGCACGAAGCCAAGCCAATGGCTTTAAGTACAAAAAAGAATAGTAGCACTACTTCTACGACTAATCCTCGCTGCCTTCCACGCTCCCTTCTGCGCTGCCTTCCTCGTCTTCCTCGTCGTCTTGTGCAAGGGCGCCCTGTAAACAAGGGACAACATATATCAATGTGTATGAAAAAATCTTTACTTATAATTTTGGCATTATTTAATTACTTTCAAATACCTGGGGGGCCTGTCTAGTAGCTCGGGTATACTGCTCCTCAGTAATCAACCCGTCATCATAGAAGTGCCTCCATGTATCTCCTCTGCGATGGTGGCGGTGGTAGGCTGTCTCCATTGGAGTAGGGTATCTGCCCACGATCTCAAGCTGCATGACCGCGATACACTTTGTGGAGGGATTAGTACAAAGAAACAACCAACCTCCTAATAAACTACATAAGTAATATAATTTGAGATCGATACTTACAAATTGGGCCTCCCATGAGTCAACACCCCCTGCTCCAAAATGCGCGCTCCCATACTCCTCCATCTGGATCCTCCGTGCCTCCACGTGCTGCAGACTGGGCTTCTCCCTCGCTGACTTCATTGCCTTCTTTCACTCACGCTTCTGAGCGGTGTGGGGCGGGCCCCTTGGAGGTTGACCTGCCTCAAGTCTGGCAAGCTCCGCTAGTGCCTGCCTCTTAAGGGAAGATCTTTTATTGCTAAGTATCATAACAATCTTTGACTTCCCCCATTTATCTGTGAACTGGCGATTGGGGGGGTTAGGATACCTAGAGCGAACAGTAGCGAGGGTCTCATCAGCCAACCTCTTTGGGTGGTCTTTATAGTGGATAAAGCAATCTCTGTAATTGTTAGCAATTACAGAGCGCATGAAGGCCATTATGTCCTTCCCTCGCGCATCCATCAAGATGCCTCCTGTCTGGGTGATGTCATAATAAATCGTACCATCACCCAGAGGCACGTCTAAATCATCTGAATCATCCTCCTCCTCACTGCCACATGGCCCAAAGCAGCATCCGCCACCGCTCTCCCTGCTACTACGCCTGCTACCCTGTCGTGTCGAGCTCGTACGCTGACCACTCGTAGCTGGGGACCGCGCGAGACTACGCTGAGACCACTTGTAGCTGGATAACCGAGTCTCGACGGTTGGGGAGTACGTCGACGGCTCGCTGAGGCAGAAGGACCTCCTGAAGGCATGGGGGAAGGGGCATAAGACGGGATGGCAGAAGGGACATAAGACGGCATGGGGGAAGGGGCATAAGACGGTACGGGGAAGGGGCATAGGACGGCTTACGGACTCCGCTGGGGTGATCTCAGGCGGTGTGGGGTGGCTCGGAGTCTGTAGTGCCGACTCCTGGGGAGTGTTAAGGGTATCCGTCATATACCCGTATAACTCCGCAGGACTAGGAGGGTGTCCTAAAAGATTATATAAATCCTTCCATATCGATTCCCGCGGATCAGGTGAGCTAGAAGCACTTCCTGGCCACATCTTGAACTGGAAAAAAATAAACAAATCTATTACTTTGGGAGCTGAGAAGAAAGGGGGAAAAAAAAAAAGAGGCTCTGTCAGAGCGCGTCTATAGACCCGTCTGATCTGCACGTCTATAAACGCGTCTAACAGAGCGTTTAACAATTCAAGTAACAATGCGTCTAACAGTCCGTTCTACAATCCATCTACCAGTGCGTTAAACAGCGCGTCTAAAATCATGTCTAACACTTCGTTTAAAACTTCGTTTAACAGAGCGTCTGTTTGGGCGTCTATATCCGCGTCTGTGTGTTTGCAACAACTCAGACGCGCATATAGACGCATTTGTAGACGCAAGTTTAGACGCGCCCTCAGACGCCTCTATACACGCGCTCCGACAGTCGAGAATACTCAAAAGTGGAAAAGGACGTTTCGTCCGACAAAAGAACGTGTCGCTCATACCTAGATGCTGCGTTTCGTGGATGCGAAAAAGTACAAAACTGGAAAAAGCAAGCAAGAACAACTTCAAAAGGACTTACTTGGAAAAAGGTATGGAAGGATCTTTCTTTTCCAAGCTTGTTTCTTCTCCTTGTTTGTACTACTCCTCTTCTTTAGGCTTGGAAGCAAGCTGTGTAGGTACGGCTCTTTTGTCTTGAGTGAAAGCTTGGAACTGTGTATGGGAGCTTCGAATCTATAGAAGTCCTAATAAAGAAGAAAGAAAGCCGCTCGCGAAGTTTAAGTAGTCAAAAGAAAAGCAAAGCGAGCGGCGCGCCGAAAAGCAGGTTTAAAAGTCGCGGGTATAGTCGCGTCTATTAGCGCGTCTATAGTCGCGTCTGAATACACAGAGTGGATGCGTTTATAAACGCGTTTATTAGCGCGTCTACAGGCGCGTTAAAATACACAGAGTAGACGGGCATTTAGACGCGCAATTAGACGCGACGATAGACGCGGCGATAGACGCAACACAGAGTTTTTAAGCATTTTGGTGCGTTGTTTGTTTGTAGGATGTCTCCATCTTCAACAAGCAGCTCCAGTGAGGATGAATCCCTCCGTATCCACCATCGCGAAATGTGGTTGGAGTAAAAAATCAAATGTCTGTGTGATCGATGTCGAGGAAACATGTATCGTGCACGCAGAATTACGTTCAATCATATCTCAAAGTATGGAGAATGGGATGTGACCGTAAACAGGGTAAGGATTTGTTAGTTAAGGTTGATTGAGATACCTATGGGTGTTCATATGTTTGAGTTATAATGATCCCGTTTTAATTTGATACAGGATGCAGTGCCACACCCGCACATGTTACCCTATGCCCGTCGTGAGGAGGTGAAGCGTCGGCGATATGAGGTGGGATCTTCAGGAGGGACCGTTACGGATGCATGGAGTGATGGTGATAGTAGCCCTCCACCATTACCTCATGAAGCCGTGGAGGAGGAGATGTTTGATGATATGGTGCGGGATTTATATGTCCATCAAGGGAGGGATAATAGCATGGAGCAGGATGATCTTTTTACCGCAGCATTGACTCTACTGTTTGAGGGGTGCACATTCTCTGTTTTACGTGCCTCCCTTGAGTTACTAAACTTGCAAACCATCTATGGATGGAGCAATGCAAGTTTGAATGCATTACTCAAGTAAGCTTTAAAGTCGATTTTGCAAACATGGTGAATTATGCGCGTGGGTCAATTACTCGAATGCTTTTCCTCATTTATGGTCTTCACGTGCAGGCTATTGTGTAAAATGCTTCCAAGGGAGAATAAATTACCGACCTCAAGAGATATGGCAAGGCACCATGTGACCTCTCTTGGAGGATTAGATTACAAGCGCATCCATGCATGTGTCAACAATTGCGTTTTGTTTCGTGGACTACATAAGGATGCAAGAGAGTGTCCTACTTGTGGAGAGGCAAGATATAGAGTAGATCTCAAAACCTTGGACGTGCCTCGTAAGGTATTGCGACATTTTCTCATAATCCCTCGCATCCAACATATGTTCAAGTGCAAATCTATTGCAGAGCTCATGTCATGGCATTCCTCCCATCGATCAACCGATGGCAAGTGGAGAACTCCCGCGGACTCTCCTGCGTGGAAGCATATTGAAGACACATGGCCAAGCTTCAAGGAAGAACCTAGGAGCGTGAGACTTGGATTGGGTATGGACGGTGTGAACCCATTTGGTCTCAAAAGCACGTCTTATAGTGTATGGCCAGTGGTATTGGTGAATTACAATGGTGAATTACAATCTTCCACCCTCTATGGCTATTAAGAAAGGACATGTCATGCTGTCCCTTCTAATTCCAGGGAAGCATAAAGTCAAAAACCCTAATGTTTATTTGGAGCCTTTGATTGATGAGCTAGAGATACTTTGGAGAGGTATCGAGGTGCATGATGTGAGCAGGTCTCCCTCGTCACGAGACTTCAACTGCAAAGCAGTCTTGATGTGGACGATGCATGACTTCCCAGGCTATGGTGAGTGTTCAGGTAAGCATTGCATTTTTTAATTATGAATAGGCAAGGACGTGGCACCCTAAACCCACCTTCCACTCTTAATTGCATCTATTGTTTCAGGTCTCACTACATCGGGTTACCATGCATGTCCTGTTTGTGGTCCTTCGCTAGTTGCCTCACGGGCAGACGCATTAAATAAGGTCATCTATGAGAATCACCATCGATTTCTCCCACCTGATCATCCTAGATATGTTGCCCCTTGGAATGAAGTCCTCCCACAATCACTCACCGCGGGAGATTGGATGAGAATTTGGGACGGTTCCACGACGACTCCACCACTTGGCATGAGCCGGTAAGGATTTGTAACTATTGGCTGGAAGTAAAGATTGGCTATATTGGTTGAAAGTGAGGATTGCACGCTAACACTTTATTTTGTTTAGATACTCCATCTTTTATCGTTTACCATATTGGTCCCACCTCAAGATCAATCACCTGCTCGATCCCATGCATATCTTCAAGAATGTGGCATCTACCATTTGGGAGCATTTGAATGGGACACGAGATTCGGCAGGCATAAGGGAGGATCTACGTACCACAGGAAGGATGCGTGAAGCTTGGCCTCAAGAGAGACCAAATGGGCGTGTTTTTTTACCTCGTGCACCGTGGATGTTATCAAAGCTAGAGATGGCGACGGTGAAGCGCGCTATTACTACAATTCGTACTCCCACTGGATGCATGAGGTGTTTGAAGGGAGCCTTTACAAAGAGCAAGAAAAGAGGTGTAGAGCAATTATATGGCTTGAAATCTCATGATTGGCACAAGATGCTTCAAGTAAGTATTTTATATGCATAATATCTTTTTCCTTTCAAATTTGTGAGTGAATAGCTATAAGCAACTAATCAACCACCTTCTCGCTGGTTCAGTTCATACTACCTACTAGCATTTCACGTAGTGCATCAAAGGACGTGAAAGATTGTATTTACAAGATGGGCGAGCTTGTGAGGTATGTGAGCTCAAAGGAAATACATCCCACCACGCTTGAGAATGCTCGAGTTATGTCGGTGGAGGCGGTTTGTTTAGTGGAGGAGACATTTCCACGTTCTATTCTCACAAGCCAACTACATCTCATAGTACATTTGGTGGATGAGATTGCTATATGCGGTACTATACATGCACGATGGTTGTTCTTCCTTGAGCGCTTCATGAAGACCTTGAAGGGCTTCGTGAGACAAAATGCAAGACCCGAAGGTAGCATGGCCGAGGGTTGGTTGGTACAAGAGTCACTTGTATATATTTCTGAGTTTCTTGTTGATGTGGATAGCTCTCTCCCACGATTATGGAGAGATGATGAAGACCTAAGGATGACCTCTATTGTGCCTCAAGGAAAAGGACGCAACAAAGTAATAGACACGGAGTTGCGTAATAGTATCAACCTCTTTTGCGTGCTTAATAGTGATGTGATGAAAAGATGGGTGACAAGATACGAGGATGCAAAGGCAAGAAGACAAGAAGAAAGGGCCCTCTTTCGTACACACCACGGATCTCGTGTGCCATACCCTCAGCGTCTAAGAGCACCTCCAAAGGATATTCATGTGGATTGGCTACTTGATGAAATGGAGAAAGTAGAGAAAGACGAGGGGATGCATATCACAATGGAAGAATGGGAGTATGCTAGGGGATGCATGAGCAAGGTCGGTATATAGAATGTTATGCATAAGTTAGGAGCTTTTTATAATTTAGATTGCTTATTTAATTGATTTTTTCTTGGTGTAGTGCACTATGTTCAATGCTATATGGTGTGAGGACAAGCATTTTCGAACACAACGGATTGATGATAAGAGAAACACACAAGATTGCGGCGTCATTGCTAGCTTTGAGGGAGCCAATGGAGTCATGTATGATTATTGTGGCATAATCCAAGATATCATTATGCTTGACTTTCGACGCTTCTTTGTGTATGTTTTGGATGTAAAGTGGTTTAAGGACGTGGTGGAAAGAGGCCCTAATGCAACAATCAAACGCCATGCAAGTGGCTTTGTAACTATTGACTCCACAAAGTTTTGGCAAAGTAGGAAGGACACACTAATACTACCGCAACAATGTGAACAGGTACTGTGCACACACATAAAAATACTCGCTTTTAAATATTTGATGCAAGAAAAGTAACATGATTGTATTTGTGTTTGAATTAGGTTGTCTATCAACCAATGGTGGATAATAATAGGTGGTGGCATGTCATACCTATTATGCCACGTTCCAAAGTGATATATAGTACATTTACTAATATGGAGCATATGGAGGATGATCATGGCCATGGACGTGATGATGACCGTGATACAAGAGAGGAGGATGATCATGAGATAGGAGATATAGATATTGAGGCCGGCATTACTCGTGAGGACGAGCCTACCATTGGAGATCTTGATTTCGATGAGCACATGAGTGGCACAAGTAGTAGTGGGTTGAATGTATTTGTAGATCTAAACACTTGTTTGGATTTTGAAGTAGATAGTTTGGCAAGGGTTGATCTCATTGAGGATGAGATTGAACCGTAGCCCCACAATTGATATTAGCAAAACTATTTTACATATTGTCTCATTCTCCTCATTTCCCTTAATTCTTGTATATGTGGGCTTGCAAAAAATTATGTGCTTTGGTAATCATGGGCAATGTTTGGAAAGCAATGATGTACACCAAAATCTCACTTTCTGTATTCTTTGGAGCGCGTCTATTTACGCGTCTAAATGCGCGTTTGAGTCTCAGTGTAAACGCGCAAATAAACGCGAAATACACGCACAAATAAATGCGCTAATAAACGGGATGGTAGACGGGCCCGTATTTTCTTTGGTCTAACGCGCAAATAAACGCGAAGATTGACGCGCAAAGAGACGAGCATTTAGCCGTGCTAATAGACGCGCCCGTAATTTCTCTACTAAAACGCCTATAGACGCGCCCGCTATTTTGCGCGTCTACCAAGCGCGTCTATAGTTGCTTTGTGTTGTTGTGTTTGAATACAGAGGAAAAAGAGAAGATGGGAGAATGAAATGACAAGATGAGGAAAATATGGAGAACTTTTATGATGTGATAATAATTTATGTTGATTTTCAAATGTGACTTTGAAAACTGAGGGCCAAATTCCAAAAAGCATGTCACATGTGAAGTGCAAGCGTGGAACACCATCAATTATAAACAAAGACAAGGGATATTTTCTTGAGGCATTTTCCTTGTAGGTTTTAAGCTTTGAAGAGATATGTTTAACATTTCTATGGCTCAATAGACCACTTGGGCACCTATTTACCTTATAGAATGATATAAGTTATAACCTTCCATCACAATCTTAAAATTACAATGGTGATGCACTTAGAAGCAAGAGAGAGGGTGACATGAAGGGGTTGGGTTGGTTTGCATCTAGAAGCAAGAGCTAGGGGGTAACTCTAAAAGTGATGTTTAGCTATAATAGCAACACGAGGGTGAGAGGGGGGACGGTCAAAATTTGCGGGTCTTCCAAAGAAATTGGGGGTGCAAAGGGGCAACGAGGTTTGAAATCACGTTGGACCAAAATTGGCATAAATATGGTGTATGCTAACAAGAGATTTTTATTGCAAAGTAAGTTGAAGCTATCGTACATCTTCTTCTTAATTGCAGTAGAAATGAAGGCCTCTTCCATCCACCTCCTTCTTCACAATACTCCTTGCCTCAACGTATTTCTGCCTTCTCCTCCACCATTTCATCTTCTTCGCCACAACCATCCACCTGCATACTCCCGGCGCTCCATCACTTGTCGCAGTTTGCAGCTCGCCACCCCAGCTACGCTCGTTCCTTTAACGCACGACAACTACTTTGTAGCTCCTTCCAAGCGTGGCTTTCTGCCCGTCTCTGACCCTGCCGCCTTCGAGTTTACCGCCGCAGCTTCCCCACAACTCGCACTCTGGGATCGCACCGCTACCGACTTCCACCACCTCTTGGCTACGTACGATGCCAACAAAGTCCGGCGCATCATCGCGACACTCCCTCGTTTCGACTCCGAGCAACTCCTGCAGCCGGGTGGACGAAGAGGCCATCTCTGGAAAGCCATGCTTCTCCTGTCCTTCCTGGCCCACTTCTAATAGTTGGCTTGGTTTTAAGTATGCGATTATTGTTACTTCTTGACAGGTGAAGGATAACCTTGCCCTCTTGGCTGGAACTTTGAGATTGATGAGCAAGAGTTTACGGCGAATGCAAGAGAACTGTGATCCTGACGTCTTCTATCACAGAATTAGGAAGTATATGGCCGGGTGGCGCAACAATCCACGGCTTCCACAGGGATCCATCATGTACGGGGAGGACAGTTTATCATTTTACGGAGCTTCGGGCGCGCAATCGACTATCCTTCCTGCGGTAGATGCTGCCTTGAATATCCAACATCAAGATGGGTTTCTCAGCTCCTACATACAAGTCAGTACTCCCACTCAAATCTCACAAACAATAACGATGTGGCCACTAATCTGTTTCTTACGGATCATTTGTTGCTCTTTATATAATCTCTCGCTATACTATTCTCTGAGCGAAGGAGCTTTATTTTGCAACAGGAAATGCGTTCCTACATGCCTTGTCCGCACAGGCAGTATTTGCAGCGCATCGATGCCGGTCCATCAATTCGAGATTTCGTGAAGCAAAACCTAAAGGAACTGGGAGGAGAATACGACCGATGTATCGTGGAGATTTTCAGGTTCCGCTCTTTGCATAGAGGTCACGCTCAAGGTTACATAAAGAAACCAAGCAAGGAGAGGGAAGAATGAGGGACAGGAGGATCAGATTTTGTGACATATTTGATGCAGAATGCAACAACTACAATAGCTCACAGCGTTGGTTCTCCGGCCTGATTTTTTGTTACCGTGGTGGATGCATCTACGTCCATTTCCATGTGGTAAGGGACCTTGTACATATTCAGTGGGACAGCGACAGACCCATATCCTTGGGAGAGAGAAATCACCATGACAATATGACTTCATCAAAGAGGCCTCCTCAAATAGAGACCCATATCCTTTACTCATATACTTCCTTGTGGGAGAGAACAAGGTCAATTTCATGCAATGGACCTGCCCTAGTGAAGTGAATATATGAATAAATTATTGTTTGTTTAAGAATTGTTGGAATAAATGAGGGAATGATCTGACCAGTACATGAAGTTTGTACAAGTCGTTCTAATCACGTGAAGTTTGTTTGTTGAAATGTGGTCACGAGTAGATCAGTGGACTGTTGTTGGTGCCTTAATGAGTTGGTGTAGCATGTTGTGGCATGTTCATAAAGGTTGTGACACACAAGCATTAAAACTTCACATTGGGAACTTGGCAAATCTTAGAGGCAGATGTACATGCCACAATATTCACCCAACCATTAAGTTTACTGGATAATGATAAGGTAAGCTACCAACATGAGCATAAGAGAAGGTTCTCTAACCTTCCATGGTATAGTCTAAAGGCCTTTCTATGCCTCCACAGCCACCTTCCTCCCAATGTTGACACGGCATGGCAAAAGTTGTGCCTTATGCACTAGAAGGTATGTTATGTACCTCGACAAAAGCTAAAATTAGTGACCTCTCCAAGTGGTTGAGTTCTCTAAACCTGCAAGAACAAGAAGCTCACAAGTGCACATAGCAACATATTGCCAATGCACTATCGAATGCTCCAATCATTTCTCGATTCCAATTGAAGCATCTAAAATAGCAGCTCTTTTTGGGTATCTCAGGTGCTTGAATTGATAGACTCGCATTCTAGCAATTGGCCGTGAGATTGTCCAAGTCGCGTGCATGATGCCAACACTTTATGGAGCACATAAATCTTGAACTCCGTGACAACTTATGATGATTTAATCTCATAATGAGCTATCTATCTTCAGAGAGAAACAAGAAGCTTTTACCTATGACCGCTTTCATCTTGATGGATCTTAGCACCGTGGCATGCTACCCAAGCTTGTTCACCCAGTGCCTCCTCTTGCTTTCTCTCTTGTCCATAATGTGCAAGAGGTTCCCCAAAATCTTGAACCAAAATGATATGAAATCACTCTAATGCTTGTCAATCATTATAAAGATTAACACCAAGGAAATCTTTGCCTGGACTTAGATGTAGCTAATCTCACTAATTGATATACCTCCACTGCAAGAGCAACCGCTAGAATAACCGTTGTGATATTCCTTGCTTGTGATACAACGCGATCTTCATCTCAAAAATCTATAGATGTGTGAGACACTCCAAACCTTGAAATCAAGATTGATTCTATAGAGAGAAGGAGAAAACTGAAATACAATAGAAGAAGACTTTATGTTGAATCAAAATCGTTTACAATCAATGCTAGAGTCACAATACTCCATGTCCACCCGATCACCCTCGAGCTATTCTTACTCTCACTCTCACTCTCACTCACATCAGATTTCTCACTCTCACTCACACCAAGGTGTTTCAATGAATCTCACTCTCACTCAATATGATACAATCATAGATGAAAGAAGAATCTCACTCTCACTCGCACTCTCACTCTCACTCTCAATCTCAGAGAAATATGCTGCCTTGCTGCTACTGCATATTCTGAGTTTTGGACTTAATAGATCATGGAATTAGATCTCGACCTCTTCTAGAAAGTTGTAGATCGCATTCCCATATTTCCAAGAGAAAAAGAGCTCCTCAATCCGATTTTGGAATCAAAATTTATGGTCGAAATAGTGACTGTTGTTTTTATCCAAGAAAGGTGCGACTTGCTTTTAGTTGGCTTTTCCACTTTATCCTGCTTTTCTTGCTCTTCATGACCAATTTGCTCCATTCCTGGACCATTCTAGCAATAACTATAGTTCTTTTTAAATCAATCACTTCTTTCCAAGTTCTCTTTTAGAATCCGCAAAGCTGGACCATCCTTTAAACCTGTAAACTCCGAATACAACTCCCATGCATATATATATATTTTCTTGGATTTGTTAAATCTCAAATCACTTATTAGTATTTTCAAAAAACAAAATTGACATGAAAATAATTTTCACAAATAACTACTACTAAAACTAAAAATAAATTTATACACAAAATATGGAGCGTCACACAAAAATGTGGAGCATCACAATCGTCCCCTCTCTGAAAAACTATGTCCTTAGAGTTTAAAAGAAGGAAACTCATCAATAAGTGAATCTAAATCTACCCAAGTAGCATCCTCTATAGGATATACGTCCCATTTTACCAAAACTTCTATTATTGTTATGTTTCTAAGTTGCTTTCTTTGTCTACCCAAAACAAGCTGGGGTTCAACCTTCAACGTTCCATCTTCTTGAATTCTAGATGTGTCCTACAAAACATGAGAAGGATTAGCAACATATTTTTTCAGTAAGCTCACATGAAAACCAGGATGTACTTTGATATTCTGAGGCAATTCAGGTTGGTAAGCTAGCGTTCCCACTCACTTTAATATTTTGAAAGGTCTTGTGAAACGAGGTGAGAGCCTTCTATCTTTGCCAAGAATTAAATTACTTTTCTTAGGAATGATTTTCAAAACTACCATGTCACCGAACTTGAATTCTCGAAAACTATGGTTCTTGTCATAATAACGTTTTTGTCTGTCTTGTGTTCTTTTAATACAATGTCGGATGTGTTTGACTTCCTAGTCATCCATCCTCTCAAGCATTTGTTTTGAAATCTCAACTTTGTTCTCAGAATCAGAGAAATTAACTGGTGAATGATAATTTTGGGCATATAGCTTCAAAGCGAGTCATTTGAATTGAGCTATGCCACAAATCTTTATAAGCAAACTCAGCCAAAAACAATAATTCAATCCAATTAGTTTGCTTCTCATTAACATACATTCTAAGAATGTCTTCCAAAAAATGATTTACTATTTCAGTTTCATCTGTTTGCGGATGAAATGCTACGCTCATTTTTAGTTCAGTTCTTATGGCTTTAAATGTATCCCGCCAAAAATTAGATGTGAACTTTGAATCCTTGTCGAAAACAACATTCTTAGGCATACCGTGCAAGCGAAAGATTTCTCTTACAAATAATTCTGCTACCTCAAGAGCACCATCAATCGTTTTCATTGGAAAGAAATGGGCCATTTTGGTCAAACGATCAACAAGAACAAGAATAGTATCATATCCCCCTGTAGTACCCTCTAGTAGGCAATTTAGTGATGAAGTCCCACTACTACACACGGGTCCTAGTTCGATGCTTAAGGAGCGATGATTAGCACGCATGGGGTGCTAATCATCAATAATCAAAGTGCGATTCATTAAGGGTCACTTTATAGCAACTTTAGGCAAACTTCACTATATAGCGACGTTTAAAGAGTGTTGCTATATAGCGACCTTTATTAGACTTGTAAATAGTCGCTATATAGCGACACTTATTAGACTTGTGAATGGTCACTATATAGTGAGACTGAGACAGTTTCCTATAGCATCGTTTTACAAAGACTTTTTTTCCATACCGACCTAAAAAGAGTTTTCCCAATGATAAATTTTTTTCCTTTTTATACATGTTTGATCCTTTGAGAGAATAAAAGTACAAGAGCATGTACATCAAGCCTTTGAAGCTCATATATTCATGTCTAAGTTTGAGATGAAAAAACTCAATGAAGAGCATTTACATCAATAGCTTTATCCTGAGCCAAGTCTAACCCGCCAAACAAGTCTATCTCTAACTCTATGCTAAGTTGACCTCCCATATCATCATCGTACTCTAGCATCGTACATTCACCTAAGAGTACTTGATCATCTTCTTCAATAAAGTATGGTGTTTCTTGATGATCATCATCTTCTTCCTAAATATCATGATCTCCATCTTCCTCCCCTACGATGTCATTATATGCATCTTCCTCTTGGCTCATATTGTGATCTTCATATTCTTTGCTAGATCCGTATGGATCAATTGGATCCGGCATCGCTACTGGCATCTCCATATCCACATCTCTATCTTCAAAAATTTTGCTTACTTCGTGGTGCAACTTGGCTCATGTACCACCATCTTGGATCACAATGATCCAGATGAAAGACCACCTATATTGAAGATGGGTGCCAAATCCCATCAATTACATATATGAAATTATGCTTAAGTACATGTATCAATGGATCTTTAAAAACAAAAGCTTTGATTAGTTAAATCATTAGTATGCACTTGCTCACAATGCTCGGGAAGAACAAAAGTATCACTTTCATCAGTCCAAAGTTTGGTGGAGTCTATTGTAAAGAAACTGCTACTGTCTTTTCTCACTGTCGCATGGGGACCGTTGTAAATAGTTCTAAACCATTTTACATCAAAAATGAAAATACTAAATTCTCTGAAATCAATTTCATAGATTTCGTGGATGGTTCCATAATAATCCAATTGTGAGGAGAGAAGATTGGTATCCAAAGCACTTGCTAGGCTATCTTGTGTGAAGTTAGCCGTGACTCCACAATCATATGTGACTCTCTTTGAATCAGTGCATTCCACATGAAAATGTCATCCATATGACCATAATGCGTTGTACCTTTTGTACTACAAAAAAGCATCATTAAAACAATGAAGATGCATCTATTTTATAGCATATATTGCCATAAATAATTACTTAATTGCATCATACATCCAGATGATAACTCTCGCTCACACTCGGTTATTGTCTCTCCATCGTGTTTGGCTTTACGTAGAGCCAGTTGTAGCTTATCAAGTGACATGTGAGTGGGGAGAAGGGTGAGATCCCATGGATATGGTTGCGATCGCCTGTACATTACTCTGAATCTCCTCCTTGCATTTATTGTTTCTACTTGGTCGCTTCATATCTCTCAATCCACTTCTGCATCTCCTTGCTATTGAGGATACAAAACTTATTGAATTTCTCCATTTGCTCTTCGCTCATCTTTCTTTCAATTCATTTTCCTTGGGGAACCTCGCCAACGATGCGATCATCATCCTTGTTATGCACCCAAGCTTCCGGCATATCGAGATCCATGGATATAAGAAACTCTATGATATATACTAATGACTCTTGCACAAGCCATCCCTCTGCCATGCATGCTTCTGGTCTTGCTTTTGTTCTTACAAACCCCTTCAAAGTTTTCATAAACCGCTTGAGAAAAAACATCCACCGACTATGAACGATACTTACAATGGCCACCTCATCAACTATGTGCACAAGCAAGTGCACTTGAGTTGTCATAATGCTCGAGGGAAAGTTCTTCTCAAGCAAGCATACGGCTTCAATGGATTCCACCCTAGCCTTCTCGATGCTCGACATGGAGATCTCTTTTTGAGATATCCACCGATTTTACATGCCCATGTAAGATATATTCATAATCAGTCTACAAATCATTTAGATTAAATTGAAGAAAATGCAATGAATGCGGTTTGATAGTAAGCATACCTCACAATACCACTGATCTTGAATATAGCATTTCTAACATCTTCTTATAAGCACCCTTTTATTGTAATTGGGAGGATGAACTATCAAAGCAACAAAGAAGTCATGTCAATAATATAACATAATCATACAGCTTAGAATACATGTAAGACCTTATGCCAATCATGGGACTTGACCCCACTAAGTTTATTATCCTTTGAAAGTGCTTCTTTCAAGCAATGCATGTACCCTGTGGGTGTTTGAAAAAAGGTAATGTCTGCCTTGACTGGTTCCTCCTCTCTCATGGAGAGGATCCATGTTGCTTTTAGGAGGATAACTTTTCCCAAAGCATGTAGTTGGGGCCACAAACAAGACATCCTATTCATAGCATGCAAGTCTTCTTGCGAGCCTTTGGAACCAATCAAATGTGCCCAAATAGTAGCCCCCACATTCTTGAAGATATGCATGGGATCCAAGAGATGATTGATTTGTAACTGACCCTAATAAGGAAGCTCATGAAAGATCGATAGCCTCTTCATACCATGACGAGGTTCCTCTCCATTTGCCCTCCAAGCCTGAATCCAGTCACTTGCCTTTAAATATGGTGGTGGTGGATCAAGCTGACCTCCACACGCGAGCGGAAGATATCGAGCATGACCTTCATAAACATTTTTCCTCATATGTTTGGAGTATCGTGTAAGTGATTTCAAACCCAGTCCACAAATAGGACAAGCATGGTACCCACTTGTAACAAGTCCTGCACGTGTGCATGAATGTGTTAGTATAAGACATGCATGCAAAAGAGAGCCATAAAAGCATAATCCTATATTATATATACAT
Source organism: Dipteris shenzhenensis (assembly GCF_047967505.1). Classification (NCBI taxonomy): domain Eukaryota; kingdom Viridiplantae; phylum Streptophyta; class Polypodiopsida; order Gleicheniales; family Dipteridaceae; genus Dipteris; species Dipteris shenzhenensis. Next base: position 27,923,510 of record NC_141605.1, on the reverse strand, counting down.
GCAAAGACACAACCACATACTTGCGCAGTCTCCATATCCTAGGCAGTCATGCATGGTCCACATCAAGATACCCTTGACCAAAATATCATTGGTAGGTCTAGGAGCTCTAGAAATATCAAAGACCCCCACTCCTCTCCATAAGATCTATAACTTCTCTATCGATGGTGCCATGTACACGTCCATATTTTTGGCCTTCTACTTCCCTGGCACAAGTAGTGCAAGCATGAGGTGTCCCTTCTTTATTGTTAGCCATGGTGGGATATTGTAATTCACCAAGACTATCGGCCATGTCGACCAAAATGTCAAGCGTAACCCAAAAGGATTCACGCCATCCTTGGCAAGCCCCATATGTAAGTTGCCTGGCTCCCTCGCAAAGTTCAGCCATTGATTGTCTATGTGCTTCCAAGCTGCACAATCTGCGGGAATCCTCAATGTGTCATCAGTGGACCAATGAGATGCATGCCAAGTCATCAACTCCACTATGGATTTGCATCGGAACATGTGTTGTATTCTTGAAATGATGGGAAAGTGTCTCAAGACATTTACCAGTATCTACTCACCCTACAAGTCATCTCTACTCACCCTATATCATCTATGTATCAACAAGCATGGATGGTATCATAATCCATACCCACCGTTTGTTAGCATCTTCTTTGCTTCATCTCTTGATGCAGGCATGGTATTTGGTGCAGGCAACATCTCTCGGAGCAACGTATCACAATTCAAACATACATAGGCTTCGAATAATGATGATCCTCGAAGCAACAAAGAAGTCATGTCACTAATCCTACAGCTTAGAATACCTGCAAGACATTGAGCAAGCTTAGAATCCTACAGCCTTACATTGAGCAAATATTTACAAACTCCTGCATTCTTTGAATTAGAGTGACAGAAGTTTGTATTTATTTGCTCAATGGTAGGCTATTGAAGCTTCACGCGGGAAAAGAGAGAAGGAAAGAGAGAGGAAAAGAGAGGAGAAAAAAGAGAGAAAAAGAGAGGAGAAAAAAGAGAAAAGAGAGGAGAAAAAAGATTAACAAAGAGAGGAGATAAGAGAGGAAAAGAGAGAAAGTGAAAAGAGAAAAAGTGGGGATAAAAGAGAAAAAAAGAGAACGAAAGAGAGGAGAAAAGAGAGAAAAAGAGACGAAAAGAGGAGATAAGAGAGAAAAAGAGAGGAGAAAAGAGATGAAAAGAGAGGATAAAAGAGAGTCACACTTCAAACATACATAGGCTTCGAATAATGATGATTCTCAAAACAAACAATATCCAAATAATGAGTCAAATTAATGCGGGATCTAACCTCATTAAGGCTGAGACACTTGTATCCGACCACCCATAGTTTGCTTCGAAATTCAAGATTGAGAGACAAGCCTGTAGTTTAGACATCCTAGCACCCTCGTACATTAGACATGCTTATGAAAAGAGGAGAGAAAGAGAGGAAAAAAGAGAGTGAAAAATAAGAGAAGGAAGAGAGAAATATTATGCTTATGCTTATGCATGAGCATATGAGGAAAAGAGGGGGGGAAAGAGAGAGGAAAAGAGGAAAAGAGGGGAAGAAGAGGAAACAAGAGAAGAGAGGGGAAGAAAGGAGGGGAAGAGAGGGTTCCTATGTCATCACTGTAGCTAACGCATAAAGCGCTAGCTGTAGGGCAATGCAAATAACAAAAATAATAGAAGGAAAAAAGAGGAAGCACTTTCTTACTTGGAAAAGTCTCGCTCGGTGTTTCGTGGACTAGCCCTACAAAAGAGAGGAAACATACCTTTTTTTAGATATCTAGTTAGAGAAAGGAGGAGTTTCTCAAAGGGATTGGATTAAGGAGACAAGCATAAGCCTACAAACAAGGAGAAAGAGGAGGAAGAGAAATACTAAAAAGAGAAGAGGTGTGTCTTCTTTCTTTCTCCAAATCTCATTTTTTGTCCTTAACCTCTGAAAATCAAGCATGAAAATTAGCACATAGCCTTAGCAATACAAGGAGAAACATGCTTCAACACTCACAAAACAAAATCTCACAAAAAATGAATTTACATTGCTTAAAGAGGCTCACCTTCTTGAAAAACATCCTTTCACACAAGTAGAGAGGAAGAAGGGTGGAGAGAGACCATAAGTGTTGGGAGAGGGACTGGGTAGGGGTGAAAAGTGGAGAATAGAGAGGAGGAAAGTGAGGTCGTCGAATATGAGGTGGGAGGAGAGATTTTTTCTTTTCCTGCAATAGAGATGTGAAAGAAAGAGTCACATGGGGATCCAGGTTTAAGCGTCCAACGTTGCTATATAGCAATGCTGGTCAGTTGCTATATAGCGATGTTTATATCCAAAAAGCATTGCTATATAGCAATGGAACAGCAAAAAGCATCGCTATATAGCAATGTAATAGTGAAAAGCATCGCTATATAGCAACGATTCAGGGCACCTATTGTCAAAAGAGAGAAAGGAGCTCATGGGTGGCTATTTTTTGGATCTTAATAGATTTCCTTGTAGTTCATGTTGTGATTTTGGAAGTGTGCAGATGGAAGGGAAAAGTGGAAGCTCGTCAGATGATGCGCCAGTGCCTGCGAGCACAGAGTGGCTTAGGGAGAGGTTGTATTGTCATTGCACTCATTGCAAAAGTGAGAAGTACGACATCAACGTCGTATTGTCATGCGCCACTTGTGGATATATGGGGAGGAGCCTGAACTAGTACCCACCGTTGGTGTTGCATGTGGTGATGGATCATCGGTAAGTCAATGCTATTTGAGTTTGTGATTAATATTGGATACCATTATGACACGAAACCTTGAGACAAGATCTTATATTTACATGAAATCTTGAGACAGGATGAGGAGGATGGCAAGGATGTGCATATATCTTCACACTTTGAGCAAGACTATAGTCTCCCAGATGTGCCAGATGATGACGAGGGTATGGTGGACATGATGGATTCTATTTCTAGGGGCACTACATCACATGTACACGTGATCTCAGAGTCTGAGGTCAATATGTGAGAGTTGCAATCAACATTTGCCTATGCTTATGCTTATGCTTATGCATGAGCATATGCTCATATGCTCATGCATAAGCACAAGCTTATGCTTTCTCTCTTTTTCTCTTATGCTCATATGCTCATGCATAAGCATAAGCATATGCTTTCTTTCTTTTTCTCTTATGCTTATGCTCTTTTTCCCTCTTCCTTCTCTTATTCTTATGCTCTTTTCCTCTCTTCTTTTTCCCCTCTTCCTTCTCTTCATTTTCCCTCTTTTGTTTTCCCTCTTTCAATATCTTTTTCCCTCTTCTTTTTTCTCCTCTTTCAATCTCTTTTTCCCTCCTTTCCTTCTCTTATTTTTCCCCTCTTTCAACATCTTTTCCCCTCTTCCTTCTCTTATGCTTATGCTATTTCTCTCTCTTCTTTTTCCCCTCTTTTAATCTCTTTTCCCCTCTTCCTTCTCTCCTTTTTCCCTCTTCTTTTTCCCCTCTTTCGATCTCTTTTCCCCTCTTCTTTTTTCCCCTCTTTCAATCTCTTTTTCCCTCCTTTCCTTCTTTTCTTTTTCCCCTCTTTCAATATCTGTTTCCCTCTTCCTTCTCTTATGCTTATGCTCTTTTCCCCTCTTCTTTTTCCCCTCTTTCAATCTCTTTTCCCCTCTTCCTTCTCTTCTTTTCCCCTCTTCTTTTTCCCCTCTTCCTTCTCTTCTTTTTCCCTCTTCTTTTTCTCCTCTTTCAATCTCTTTTCCCCTCTTTCAAACATATGCCTATGCTTATGCTTATGCTTATGCATGAGCATATGCTCATATGCTTATGCATAAGCATAAGTATATGCTTTCTCTCTTTTTCTCTTATGCTCATATGCTCATGCATAAGCATAAGCATATGCTTTCTTTCTTTTTCTCTTATGATTATGCTCTTTTTCCCTCTTCCTTCTCTTATGCTCATGCTCTTTTTCTCTCTTCTTTTTCCTCTCTTCGTTCTCTTCCTTCTCTCTTTTCTCTTATGCTTATGCTCTTTTCCTCTCTTATTTTTCCAATCTTTTGATCTCTTTCTCCCTCTTACTTCTCTTCTTTTTCCCCTCTTCCTTCTCTTATGCTTATGCTCTTTACCCCTCTTCTTTTTCCCCTCTTTCAATCTCTTTTCCCCTCTTTCAATCTCTTTTTCCCCTCTTTCAATCTTTTTCTCCCTCTTTCAAAGATATGCTCTTTCAATCTCTTTTTCCCCTCTTTCAATCTCTTTTTGCTTCTTACCCACTCTTGTTTTTTGTTTTTTGTTTTTGTGTTTGTGTCTACGTTTGTCCAATCCCCCCAAATTAGACATGGGATCACGTCGCACGTCCAACGAGTACGAAAACCCTCGTAGGAGGAGACATCATGACCTCTATTCTCTAGAGGACTTTGATTCCACTCCGGTGACACCTCAGGGGCCTACCCTTGCGACTATCCCTCGCTCGACTCTGCTCGCATATGTAGCACTGTGACTACCCCTCGAGAACTTCCTTTACTAGCAGCCCATGGCTTTGTCGGGAGTCCTGACGAGTTTCTCGCATAGATCACCGATGAGGAGGCAGCGATATTCTTCTTTCCTATCCCAGAGGACCTCAGCAAATCTCTCTCCTATGCCGACGGCTGGACCTACTATCCAGCCGTCCCCTCTAGCCCCTTCGACTAAGGGGTCATCACCTGGGCGTGCCTATCATAAGGGAAGGAAGAGTAGGAGGGGCCGCTTATGTTGTGCTAACTCGGGAGATGTAGATGAGTCAGCACACTCACACCCCTACAGGTCTCCACTTGGTCTTGAGACCCAGGTCCCTTACCCTCTCCTACTCCCATTGCTACTCCTCGCTCTGAAAGCGCTCGCACAAACACCACTCACTCTGACTCTGCCACTACCATGAGTCCTCCTTACCAGGTCGAGGACCTGTCCTATCAAATCACAGCTGCTAGAGAGATAATAGAAGATAAAAAGGGCGCAGCACTGATGGCCACCATAAGGCGGTTGATGAGCCACCACTTTAAGAGTAGCATAGCTACTGACTGGCAGTACCAAGATGACCAAAAGAAGTAGGCAGTCATCGATGAATTGGAAAGAAAATACCCTAACCCTCCAAATTGGGAGTTCAATGAGCATTACATGCAGAGTGCATGGGTTTGGTCTTGAAGCATCGTAGGTCAACTTTGCGTACTTCCATCGCAAAGGGGAAGGCTAAACCGAGCTGGGTAGACAAAGATGATTGGAAGTTTTTCAAGAAGCTCGAGGCTCAGAGGAGTCTATGAGGAGATGGCTAGACTCCGTAGGTACTTCGCACTTTGGTGCAGGTAGATGGTTGGCGTTCGAGGCAACTGTGGTAAGTCTACTTCTTCTCATTTAATGTATTGTTCTATTTGTTCTACTACATATTGCATGCACTTTATCTAACTCTCGTAAATTAGGCCCACAGCAAGCTGCAATGGGTCACCTTCCTACAGACGCAGAGACGAGACACTTGTTTCACGTAGGAACAAAGCCATGGTTTATTGAGTAGCAGGCACTAGGAGAGGGTTGATTGGGCTGAGGTGGCTGCTCACATGGTATAAGTCTACTCCTACTTATAATCTCACTTTTTAAATTGTTTCATTCTTTAAGTGCTAATGTAATTTTCAATTAATATGGTTTCACTCTTAGAATCAAAACTCAAACGTCCCATTAGCGAAGGTGAGTGGTGAACGTGCCATGTCGAAATATCAAGCGTAACCCAAAATTATTCACGTCATCCTTGGCAAGCCCAATATGTAAGTTGCATGGCTCCCTCACAAAGTCCGGCCATTGATTGTCTGTGTGCTTCCAAGCTACACAATCTATGGGAATCCTCAATGTGTCATGAGTGGACCGATGAGATGCATGTCAAGTCATCAACTCCACTATGGATTTGCATCGGAACATGTGCTATATTCTTGCAATGATGGAAAAGTGTCTCAAGACCTTTACCAATATCTGCTCACCCTGCAAGTCTTCTCTATATCATTGTTCCCCACACTTCGAATAACTAGCCAAATCTCCATGCTCACGATGAAAGAGAATATAGTCATTACGACAAGCATGGATGGTATCATAATCCATACCTACTATTGTTAGCATCTTCTTTGCTTCACCTCATGATGCGGGCATGATATTTGGTGCAGGCAACATCTCCCAGACCAACGTATCACAATTCAAACATACATAGGCTTCAAATAATGATGATCCTCACAGCAACAAAGAAGTCATGTCACTAATTCTACAGCATCGAATACCTATAAGACATTGAGCAAGCTTAGAATCCTACAGCCTTACATTGAGCAAACATTTACAAACTCCTACATTCTTTGAATTAGAGTGACAGAAGTCTGTATTTGTTTGCTCAATGGTAGGCTATTGAAGCTTCACGTGGGAAAAAAGAGAAGGAAAGAGAGAGGAAGAAAGAGGAGAAAAAAGAGAGAAAAAGAGAGGAGAAAAAGGAGAAAAGAGCGGAGAAAAAAGACAGAAAAAGAGAGGAGATAAGAGAAACAGAGAGAGTGAAAAGAGAAAAAGTGGAGATAAAGGAGAGAAAAAGAGGAGAAAAGAGAGGAAAAGAGAAGAAAAGAGGAGATAAGAGAGAAAAAGAGAGGAGAAAAGAGATGAAAAGAGAGGATAAAAGAGAGTCACAATTAAAACATACTTAGGCTTCGAATAAGGATGATTCTCAAACATACATGATGATTCTCAAAACAAACAATATTCAAATAATGAGTCAAAATAATGCAAGAGCTAACCTCATTAAGGCCGAGACACTTGTATCCGACCACCCATAGTTTGCTTCCAAATTCAAGATTGAGAGACAAGCCTGTAGTTTAGACATCCTAGCACCCTCGTACAATTGTGTTGATTGCAACTCTTGCATATTGAGCTCAGACTCTAACATCACGTGTACATGTGATGTAGTACCCCTAAAAATAGAATCCATCATGTCCACCATATCCTCATCATCATCATCTGGCACATTCGGGAGACTATAGTCTTGCTCAAAGTGTGAAGATATATGCACATCCTTGCCATCCTCCTCATCCTGTCTCAAGATTTCATGTAAATATAAGATCTTGTCTCAAGGTTTCGTGTCATAATGGTATCCAATATTAATCACGAACTTAAATAGCATTGACTTACCGATGATCCATCACCACATGCAACACCAATGGTGGGTATTGGTTTGGGCTCTTCCCCATACATTCGCAAGTGGTGCATGACAATACGACGTTGATGTCATACTTCTCACTTGCAATGAGTGCAATGACAATACAACCTCTCCCTAAGCCACTCTGCGCTTCCACTCGTCCCTTCCATATGCACACTTCCAAAATCACAACATGAGCTACAAGGAAATCTATTAAGATCTAAAAAATAGCCACCCATGAGCTCCTTTCTCTCTTTTGACAATAAGTTCCTTGAACTCTCGCTAAATAGCGATGCTTTTCACTGTTCCATTGCTATATAGCGACGCTTTGCCCTATTCCATCGCTATATAGTGATGCTTTCTAGATGTAAACATTGCTATATAACGATGTTGGGTGCTTAAACCCGAATCCCCATGTGACGCTTTCTTTCACATCTCTATTGCGGGAAAAGAAAAAATCTCTCCTCCCACCTTATATTCGACGACCTCACATTCCTCCTCTCTATTCCCCACTTTTCACCCCTACCCAGCTAAATAGGCTTTATAATGGTGGCATGTGTGTCTGAAATCAAATGCTATCTGCCCATTGAAACAATCTGCAATGCCTTTGTACTCTCTGAAGTCTACTCACTGAACTGATGAACATAAGGTTTCAGGTAATGTAATAATGTGAAACCATACGTGAGCATATGGACTGATTTCGAGTAGGTACTAGTCGAGAATTTTGGGCATGGCTTAGATTGGCAACTTGGGGAAATTCAAAGCATCCCCTTTATGGCGATCTAGTCTACTCTGATCTAGATCTATACCAACCATTGATCGATGAAAGAACAACAAATAATTCCTTTTTCTTTTGTTCCTTTTAATTGCTGGGTCAGATGCATCGATGTAGAGGCAAATGTGCGTGAAGGAAGTGGTTTTGTCGGCGAGGCTCAAATGTGAGTGTAACTTGCACCAAAATGTGCACATGATGTGACGATCGCGTAGAACACAAAAAAACGAGCGACTTTTCTTTTTGGAGCACCCTCAAATTCTTCCTGGATCAAGAGATACGACTTGATCTAGGTGGAGGGGTGACAAAAGGAGTGCAAATGGTGCTCAATGATGATGTGTCACTGTGGGTCACATGCAGTGATGATGTGGCACTATGGCTAGTAAGAGGCATGCCAGTTGAGCCTTGTGCTGAGGTGGTAGGAGGGGTCACATGCAGTGACTGTGGAGCATTGTGTGTGCCTGCAGAGGTCTAGTGTGCCACGTGTTACTAATGATTTGGCAAATGATGATGTCAATAATGATGATGTGGCAATGGTGATGTGGCATTAGTGACATGGCATAGATGATGTGGTACTAGTGAAATGGCAGATGATGTGGTACTAGTGGACTACTGACATGGAAAATAAGGTGTTGATGTGGCAATAGGATTGGGTTTGCTGATGTGGCACGAGGATAGGGGTGACATGTGGTAGGTAAGGTGTGATGACACGTGGCATGAGAATAAGATGACATGGCACAAGGCAAGCGTTACTGATGTGGTAGATGGAATGACATGTGGCATGGATGAAACGATGACGTGGTTGATAGAATCTCGGAGATGTCGATGAAATCTTTGAGATTTCATCGTCTTCTTTGTTACTGTCGACAAAAATCAATGATTATCGACCATTTAAAGCATATACGATGGGCACAATACTTTGCATGCACCTCAACCTAGATGGTATGGACTTGTGTGCAAAGTTGCATGACCATACAATAAGTACTTGTTTGAATAACACACCTAGGACCATGGGAAAGAGTATGCTCTTGATAACTTTGAAGGGAAGTGGACTCACATGTTTGGTTTTCATTCAAAGAAAAACTGAGCTACATATTATGATGTCAAGGAAAGATATGGAGCAAAATGAGGAGCCATGGAATGCAAGCTTCTCTAAGAAAGATATAACTTCTAGCATGGTTGTGGGAATTACAATGGAACCAAAGAGCGCATACTTGGATATTTTTGTGAAGTGTTCACAATCTAATATTGTCATTTTATCTTATCAATAGGTCTAAACAGGTTCGCAATGCCACCTCCTCCACCATCAAACTTTATAGAATTACAAATTTCATTAACCTGCTAATTAGTACTTATTAATACTTGTTGGTACTAATTAGTGCTTGTTAGTGCCTGTTAGTTTAGTAACTTGCTAATTAGTGCCTGTTAATACTTGTTGGTGCTAATTAACACTTTTTAATACTTGTTAGTGCCTTGTTAGTTCAGTAAACTGCTCCTTAGTACTTGTTAGTGGTTGTTAGTGCATGTTTCTTTAGTAATCTGCTAATTAGTACTACTTAATGATATGCTATTTCATGCTTGTTAGTTTAATGCTATCTAGTGTTGCTTGTTTTTGCCTGTTAGTGCCTGATAATGCCTGTTAGTGCCTATTAGTGCCTCTTAATGTTGCCTGCTAGTGTTGCTTGTTGTTATTTCCCCACTTAGTGCTTGTTACTGTCTGTTAGTGCTTGTTAGTTCCTGTTAGTTCAAAAACCTTCTAATTAGTACCTTTTAGTGCATGTTCATACTTGTTGTTGCTTGTTATTTCCCCACCTAGTGCTTGTTAGTGCCTATTAGTTTAGTAACTTGCTAATTAGTACTACTTAATGACATGCTATTTTGTGCTTGTTAGTTAATGCTATCTAGTGTTGCTTGTTTTTGCATGTTAGTGGTTAGTGCCTGATAATGCCTGTTAGTGCTTGTTAGTGTTTCCTGCTAGTGTTGCTTATTATTGCCCCACTTAGTGCTTGTTAGCGCTTGTTAGTTCTTGTTAGTTTAGAAACCTGCTAATTAGTACCTGTTAGTGTCTGTTAATACCTATTGATGCTTGATCCTAATCTGATCACTTTTGTAGATAAAATTTCTGATCACATTGGATGTTTTCATGTGCAGGTTGCATTATTTATAGAGTTCAAGAAAAATTATCCACACATCACAATGCACCAACGCTCATTTGAATGATTAAAACCATTTTTTGTCCATAAATTGAAGGATAGATATACATGTTGATGCATTCAACATGTCCAAATGGCCTTCTTGAAAGACTCCATCAATATCATGCTTCGTCCCAACACCGGCCTACATGGAGCGCATTGTTATTACAATTGTGAAATATGTGCAGGGGACAATACTGGAGCTATTTGTAAAGCTTCTAATCATACATACACTAGCGTTACGTGCTTTTGGGAAAGTGTGTTGTGTCAAAAGCCTTCAGGAAGCATGTACCATCACTTGGAATGCCTCATGGGAGAATGTACTAGTTATGGGCCAAAAAAATTTCTGGCCTACCCATAAGAGAAGGATGACTCTACCCACCATGTTTTCATTAAGGTTTTTGAGGATCTAGACAGTTGGAAAATAGGGGGAGAAATTTTGAAGAAAGATGCTCACATTCAAGAAAATGACCTACAGTGCCTTATTTCGGATGTCTCGGGGTTGCATGAAGAAGTTCATTAAGCAACAACTTCATATACAAGTGCAAGCTGAACAATTTAAAGAGGTGAGGTTCAAAAAACCATCCACTTCTACATATGTGACGACAAGGTGCATGATACTCTGTTTGTTCAGCACTGTTTTATGCTACATCACAATTGGTTGGTAGGACAAGATTTAGCATTAAAGCATCATTGGGTTTGGTCAGATGGTGCAGCTTCCTAGTTTAAAGCGAGATGGCCTGCTTTCTTTGTTGCAAGGTATCCTTCCTTAACTAACCTAAAGATGACATGGAATTTCTTTGGCTCTGGACATGGAAAGGTGAGCATGATGGAGCACGAGCTATTGTGAAAAGAGCCTTGACACATGAATATCAACTTACTATCCCTGGAGAGGACATGGAAGCTGAAGAAAACCTTGTGATGATCCTGCATATGAAGGACATCTTGATACACTGCTCTCTATGTTGGAGATAATTTTGCAGTCAATGCAGAGGCAGAAAATGATGAGCGTGCAGATTTCTATGTCCTATGGTGCACTGCCAAGAAGGAACTTGTGAATCAAAATTTGAAGGATGGATGGGGAAACATCATTTCATCTAGTGGTTTTGTAGTAAAGGGGTTGTACTGTGGAAAGAAGGCATATAACTTTTCATACCTTCTTGATAATGAACCCGAGGTTTTTTTGTATTCTCACCTTGTCAGAGCTATAAAGTTTCCCATGGTGGAACTTAAGGATGGTGACACACTGTTCTTCATGTCGAATGAGGTGCATGAATCCATATACAACAGCATGCCATTTGAGATGTAAACATCATAGTTCTAATGTCTTCTCATACTTTCATGAATGATTGGAAACATCACTTTATTGTCCCTGCAAAAATGTGCATTGCTATTAGAACAACACAAAGCAACTATAGATGCGCTTGGTAGACGCGCAAAATAGCAGGCGCGTCTATAGGCGTTGCTTGAGTAGAGGAATTACAGGCGCGTCTAGTAGCACGTCTAACAGCTCGTCTATTTATGCATGTATTAGCACGTCTATTTGCATGTTTAAACTGAGAAAATACGGGCCCGTCTAACATTGTGTTTATCAGCGCGTCTATTTGCGCATGTATTAATACGTCTATTTGCACATCTAAACTGAGAAAATACGGGCCGGTTTAACATTGTGTTTATCAGCACGTCTATTCGCACGTGTATTAGGGCATTTATTTGCATGTTTACACTGGGAATTAGACGTGTATTTAGACGCAAACTAGAGAATACATAAAGTGAGATTTTGGTGTACATCATTGCTTTCCAAACATTGCCCATGATTACCAAAGCACATAATTTTAACAAAAACATCAATGCTTTTTTGCAAGCCCACATATACAAAAATTAAGTGAGGTGAGGAGAATGAGACAATATGTAAAATAGTTTTGCCAATATCAATGATGGGCTACGGTTCAATCTCATCCTCAATGAGATCAACCCTTGCCAAACTATCTACTTCAAAATCCAAACAAGTGTTTAGATCTACAAATACATTCAACCCACTACTACTTGTGCTACTCATGTGCTCATCAAAATCAGCATCACCAATGGTAGGCTCGTCCTCATAGGTAATGGCCTCAATATCTGTATCTCCTATCTCATGATCATCCTCCCCTCTCGTATCACGGTCATCATCACATCCATGGCCATGATCATCCTCCATACACTCCATATTAGTAAATGTACTATACATCACTTTGGAATGTGGCATAATAGGTATGACATGCCACCATCTATTATTATCCACCATTGCTGGTTGACAGACAACCTAATTCAAACACAAGTACAATCATGTTATTTTTCTTGCATCAAATATTTAAAAGCGAGTATTTTTATATGTGTGCACATGAGTACCTCTTCACATTGTTGCGATAGTACTAGTGTGTCCTTCCTACTTTGCCAAAACTTTGTGGAGTTAATAGTTACAAAGCCACTTGCATGGCATTTGATTGTTGCATTAGGGCCTCTTTCCACCACATCCTTAAACCACTTTACATCCAAAACATACACAAAGAAGCGTTGAAAGTCAAGCTTAATAATATCTTGGATTATGCCACAATAATCATCCATGGCTCCATTGGCTCCCTCAAAGCTAGCAATGACGCCGCAATCTTGTGTGTTTCTCTTATCATCAATCTGTTGTGTTCGAAAATGCTTGCCCTCACACCATATAGCATTGAACATAGTGCACTACACCAAGAAAAAATCAATTAAATAAGCAATCTAAATTATTGAAAGCTCCTAACTTATGCATAACATTCTATATACCGACCTTGCTCATGCATCCCCTAGCATACTCCCATTCTTCCATTCTGATACGCATCCCCTCGTCTTTCTCTGCTTTCTCCATTTCATCAAGTAGCCAATCCACATGAATATTCTTTGGAAGTGCTCTTAGATACTAAGGGTATGGCACACGAGATCCGTGGTGTGTACGAAAGAGGGCCCTTTCTTCTTGTCTTCTTGCCTTTGCATCCTCGTATCTTGTCACCCATCTTTTCATCACATCACTATTAAGCATGCAATAGAGGTTGATACTATTATGCAACTCCCTGTCTATAGCTTTGTTGCGTCCTTTCCCTTGAGGCACAATAGAGGTCATCCTTATGTCTTCATCATCTCTCCATAGTCGTGGGAGAGAGCTATCCACATCAACAAGAAACTCAGAAATATATACAAGTGACTCTTGTACCGACCAACCCTCGGCCATGCTACCTTCGGGTCTTGCATTTTGTCTCACGAAGCCCTTCAAGGTCTTCATGAAGCACTCGAGGAAGAACAACCATCGTGCATGTATAGTACCGCATATAGCAATCTCATCCACCAAATGCACTATAATATGTAGTTGGCTTGTGAGAATAGAACATGGAAATGTCTCCTCCACTAAACAAACCATAGATGGTTTGCAAGTTTAGTAACTCAAGGGAGGCACGTAGAACAAAGAATGTGCACCCCTCAAACAGTGGAGTCGATGCTGCAGTAAAAAGATCATCTTGCTCCATGCTATCATCCCTCCCTTGATGGACATATAAATCCCGCACCATATCATCAAACACCTCCTGCTCCACGGCTTCATGAGATAATGGCAGAGGGCTACTATCACCATCACTCCATGCATCCGTAATGGTCCCTCCTGAAGATCCCACCTCATATCGCCGATGCTTCGCCTCCTCACGGCGAGCATAGGGCAACGTATGTGGGTGTGACACTGCATCCTGTATCAAATTAAAACGGGATCATAACTCAAACATATGAACACCCATAGGTATCTTAATCAACCTTAACTTACAAACCCTTACCATGTTTACGGTCGCATCCCATTCTCCATACTTTGAGATGTGATTGAGTGTAATCCTGCGTGCACGATACATGTTTCCTTGACATCGATCACACATACATTTGATTTTTTGCTCCAACCACATTTCGCAATGGTGGATACGGAGGGATTCATCCTCACTGGAGCTACTTGTGGAATATGAATACATCCTATAAACAAACAACCCAAAAAATTTTGCTTTTCTTCAAATATTTAATTTTAAAGTTTAAACTCTATGGCGCGTCTAAAACTAGGTCTGTCTGTTCTGTGGTGCACATCTACAAGCACGTCTAAAATCACGTTTGTCTATTCTGTGGTGCGCGTCTACAAGTGCATCTAAAATCGCGTCTGATTGTGTATTTAGATGTGTATATAGACGTGCTATTAGACGCGTCTATAGACGTGGCTTTTAAATCTGCTTTTAGCGCGCTTGCTTTGTTTTTCTTCACATTACTTATACTTCGCGTGGCTTGCTCGCTTCGCTATTAGCAGATCCACAGTTTTGATGCTTAAGAGGAAGGCACCCGCACTTACTTTCAAGCTTACACTTAAGAGGAAGGCACCCACACTTACTTCCAAGCTTAAAGAAGAAGAGGGAGAACAAGGAAGAGAAGCAACTTTGAAAAAGGAGAAGAACCTTTCATACCTCTATCCAAGGTAAGTCTTTTTGCAGTTGATCTTTTTTGGAAGTTTGCTCTCTTTGGATTTGTACTTTCTCGTATCCAAAAAACGCATGATTTGGGTATCAGTGTTACGTTTTTGTGTCGAGCGCATGTCCTTTTCTACTTTTTAGAAAAGTTCGTCTGTCAGAGCGTGTCTAGAGGCGCGTCTGATAGCGCGTCTACAAGCGTGTTTAGACATGTGTCTAGCCTGTTTGTAGACACAGACAGTTGCATCTATAGACGCGCTGTTATACGCAAAAATAGACGCGCTACTCAGACGCGTCTATAGACGCGCTCCGACAGTAATCCTCTCTTCCCTTCCCCTTTCATCTCAACTCATCAGTAGTCATCTTTTTTTCTTTTTTCCAGTTCATCATGTGGCCAGGAAGCGCTTCGGGCTCACTTGATCTCCAGGAGTCTATTTTTAGGGACTTATATAACCTTTTAGGGCACCCTCCTAGACCTGCGGAGTTATACGAGTATATGACAGGTACTCTAAACACCCCCCAGGAGTCGGCACTACAGACTCCAAACCACCCCACACCAGCTGAGATCACCCCAGCGAAGTCAGCATAGCCCAGCCAGGTACACAACGCGGGCCCAACTCCCATGCCGTCTTATGCCCCTTTCCCCATGCCGTCTTATGCCCCTTGCACCATGCCGTCTTATGCCCCTTCCCCCATGCCATTAGGAGGTCCTTCTATCTCACAAAGCTGTCGGCGTACTGCTGTGCAGTCGAGAGTCGGTTCTCCAACTATGAGTGGTCCACGTAGTCCCATGCAGTCTCCAGCTACGAGTGGCCAATGTACTAGCTCGACATGACACGGTAGCAGGCGTAGTAGCAGGGAGAGCAGTGGGGGATGCATGGCACAGTGCTTTGGGAGGGGTGGCAGTGGGGACAATGATGATTCAGATGATTTAGACGTGCCTCTGGGTGATGGTACTATATTCTATGACATCACTCAGACAAGAGGCATCTTGATGGATGCACGGGGGAAGGATATCATGGCCTTCATGCGCTCTATAATTGCTAACAATTACAGAGATTGCTTTATCCACTACAAAGACCAGCCAAAGAGGTTGGCAATGAGACCCTTGCTACTGTTCACTCTAGGTATCCTAACCCCCCCAATCGCTAGTTCACAGATAAATGGGCCAAGTCAAAGATTGTTACGATACTTGGCAATAAAAGATCTTCACTTAAGAGGAAAGCACTTGCGGAGCTTGCCAGGCTCGAAGGAGTCCAACCACCAAGGGGCCCACCCCACACCGCTCACAAGCGTGAGTGGAAGAAAGCAATGAAGTCAGCGAGGGAGGACCCCAGTCTGCAGCACGTGGAGGCACGAAGGATCCAGATGGAGCAATATGGAAGCATGCATTTTGGAGCAGGGGGTGTTGATTTATGGGAGGCCCACACTACTACACACGGATCCTATTGCAACGTTTACGTACCGATGTTTAGCGCCCGCTTAGCGTTAATCATCGATATGAAAAGCGGGTTTCCTAAATCGTCCCTGTATAGCGACTGTTGCTAAAAGTTGCTATATAGTGACTTTTATAAAGGTCGCTATATAGCGACTTTTAAGTGTCGCTATATAGCGACACTGATATACAAATTTATAGCGACGTTTTTCCAGAGAGGTTTTTTTTTTATATAGGCCTTAAAAGTTAGTTTTTTCCAATGACAAATTTTTTTAAATTTTCATACATGTTTGAGCTCATAGAGAATAAAAAAATGAGAGCATGTACATCAAGCCTTTGAAGCTCATATATTCATGTCCAAGTTTGAGATGAGAAAAATCAAATAAGAGCATTTACATCAACTGTTTCGTCTTGAGCCAAGTCTACGGCACCAAACAAGTCTATCTCCAACTCTATACCGAGTTGATCTCCTATATCATCATCGTACTCTAACATCGTACGTTCACCTAAAAGTATTTGATCATCTTCTTCAATAAAGCTTAAGTGTGGTGATTCTTAATGATTGTTGTCTTCTTCCTCAATATCGTGATCTCCATCCTCCTCCTGTGTGATGTCATTATGCGCATCTTCCTCTTGGCTCATATGGTGATCTACATCTTCTTTGCTAGATTTATCAATTGGATCTGGCATTGGTAGTGGCATCTCCATATCCACATCTCGATCTTCAAAAATTTGCTTACTTCGTGGTGCAACTTGGATCACATACCACCATCTTGGATCAGAACGATCCGGATGAAAAACCACCTATATTGAAGATGGGTGCCAAATGTCGTCAATTATATATATGAAATTATGCTCAAGTACATGTATCAATGGACTTTAAAAACGAAAGCTTCGACTAATTAAATCATTAGTATGCACCTACTCACAGTGCTCGAGAAGAACAAAAGTATCACTTTCATCGGTCCAATGTTTGATGGAGTCTATTGCAAAGAGACCGCTACTATCTTTTCTCACTATCGCATGGGGACCGTTGTAAGTAGTTCTAAACCATTTTACATCAAGAATGAAAATAGTAAATCATCTAAAATCAATTTCATAGATGTCGCATATGGTTCCACAATAATCCAACTGTGAGGAGAGAAGATTGGTATCTGAAGCACTTGCTCAGCTATCTTGTGTGAAGTTAGCCATGACTCCACAATCATACGTGATTCTCTTTGAATCGATGCGTTCCACGCGAAAATGTCATCCATATGACCATAATGCACTATACTTTTTGTACTGTAAAAGAGCATCATTAAAACAATGAAGATGCATCTATTTTATAGCATATATTGCCACAACTAATTACTTAATTACGTCAAGAGGTAAGAAACTTACATGCACCATACATCCAGATGATAACTCTCGCTCGCGCTCGTTTATTGTCTCTCCATCATGTTCGACTTTACGTAGAGCTAGTTGTCGCCAATCAAGTGACATGTGAGTAGGGAGAAGAGCCAAATCCCGTGGATATGGTTGCGATCGCCTATACATTACTTTGAATCTCGTCCTTGCATTTATTCTTTCTGCTTTGGCCACTTCATATCTCTCAATCCACTTCTGCATCTCAGGGCTATTGAGGATACAAAACTTATTGAATTTCTCCATTTGCTCTTCGCTCATCTTTCTTTCAATCCCTTTTCCTTGGGGAACCTCGCCAACAATGCGATCATCATCCTTGTTGTGCCAAGCTTGCAACATATCAGGATCCGTGGATGTAAGAAACTCTGTGATATATACTAATGACTCTTGCACAAGCCATCCCTCTGCCATGCTTGCTTCCGGTCTTGCTCTTTGTCTTACAAATCCCTTTAAAGTTTTCATAAACCGCTTGAGAAAAAACATCCATCGACTATGAACGGTACCTGCTATAGCCACCTCATCAACTATGTGCACAAGCAAGTGGACTTGAGTTGTCATAATGCTCGAGGGAAAGTGCTTCTTAAGCAAGCATACGGCTTCGATGGATTCCACCCTAGCCTTCTCGATGCTCGATATAGAGATCTCTTTTTGAGATATCTACCTATTTCACATGTCCATGCATATGTAAGATATTTGAGATATCCACCTATTTCACACGTCCATGAAGAAAATACATAATGCGATTTGATAGTAAGCATACCTCACAATACCACAGATCTTGAATATAGCATTTCTAACATCTTCTTGTAAGCACCCTTTTATTGTAATTGGGAGGATGAGCTATCAAAGCAACAATGAAGTCATATCAACAATATAACATAATAATAATTATGCTAACGCATCACGATTATCAATACACTAATTCTACTTAGAATACCTGTAAGACCTTGTGCCAATCATGGGACTTGAGCCCACTAAGCTTATTGTCCTTTGAAAATGCTCCTTTCAAGCAATGCATGTACCCTATTGGTGTTTGAAAAGAGGCAATGTCTGCCGTGACTGCTACCTCCTCCCTCGTAGAGAGGATCCACGTTGCTTTCGGGAGGACAACTTTTCTCGAAGCATGCACTTGGGGCCACAAACGAGACATCCTATTCATAGCATGCAAGTCTTCTCGCACTCCTCTCGAGTCTTTGGAACCAACCAAGTGTGCCCAAATAGTAGCCCCCACATTCTTGAAGATATGCATGGGATCCAAGAGATGATTGATTTGTAACTGACCCCAATAAGGAAGCTCGTGAAAGATCGATAGCCTCTTTATAGCAGGAGGAGGTTCCTCTCCATTCACCCTCCAAGCTTGAATCCAGTCACTTGCCTTCAAATATGATGATGGTGGATCAAGCTGACCTCCACATGCGAGATGGTCGAGTGGAAGGTATCGAGCATGACCTTCATAAACATTTTTCCTCATATGTTTGGAGTAGCGTGCAAGCGATTTGAGAGCCGGTCCACAAATAGGACAAGCATGGTACCCACTTGTAATAAGTCCTGCACGCGTGCATGAATGTGTTAGTACAAGACATGCATGCAAAAGAGAGTCAAAAAAGCATAATCCCTCATTGTACATGTAAAGACACAACCACGTTCCTGTGCACTCTCCATATCCTGGGTAGTCATGCATGGTCCACATCAAGATACCCCTGACCAAAATATCATTGGTATGTCTGGGAGCTCTGGAAATATCAAAGACCTGCACTCCTATCCATAATATTTGTAACTCCTCTATCAAAGGTGCCATGTACACGTCCATGTTTTTAGCCTTGTACTTTCCTGGCATAAGTAGTGCAAGCATGAGGTGTCCCTTTTTTATTGTTAGCCGTGGTGGGATATTGTAATTCACCACGACTATGGGCCATGTCGACCAAGATGTCGAGCGTAACCCAAAAGGATTCACGCCGTCCATGGCTAGCCCAAGATGTAAGTTGCATGGCTCCCTCGCAAAGTCCGGCCACTGATTATCTATGTGCTTCCAAGCTGCACAATCTACGGGAATCCTTAATGTGTCATCAGTGGACCGATGAGATGCATGCCATGTCATCAACTCCGCTATGGATTTGCATCGGAACATGTGTTGTATTCTTGCAATGATGGGAAAGTGTCTCAAAACCTTTATCGGTATCCGCTCACCCTGCAAGTCATCTCTATATCATTGTTCCCCACACTTTGGACAACTAGCCAAATCTCCATGCTCACGACGAAAGAGAATACAATCATTGCGGCAAGCATGGATGGTATCATAATCCATACCCACCATTGTTAGCATCTTTTTCACTTCATCTCTTGATGCGGGCATGGTATTTGGTGCAGGCAACATCTTCTGGAGCAACCTATGACAAAGACACTATCCAAATGATGATTCTCAAAACAAACAATATCCAAATAATGAGTCAAATTAATGCAAGAGCTAACCTCATTAAGGCCGAGACACTTGTATCCGACCACCCATACTTTACTTGTAGATTCAAGATTGAGAGACAAGCACGTAGTTTAGACATCCTAGCACCCTCGTACAATGGTGTTGATTGCAACTCTCGCATTTTGACCTCAGACTTTGACATCACGTGTACGTGGGATGTAGTGCCCCTAAAAATGGAATCCATCATGTCGACCATACCCTCGTCGTCATCGGGGAGACTATAGTCTTGCTGAAAGTGAGAAGGTATATGTGTACCCTCGTCACCCTCCTCATCCTGTTTTAAGATTTCGTGTAAATATAAGATCTTCTATTTCCTGGTATACAATAAGATTGTGAACTTAAATAGCTTTGACTTACCGATGGACCATCAACATGTGCAACACCAACGGGGGGTACTGGTTCTGGCTCCTCCCCATACATCCGCAAGTGGCGCATGATAATACGACGTTGATGTCGTACTTCTCGCTTGCAATGAGTGCAATGATAGTATAACCTCTCCGTAAGCCACTTCGTGCTCCCGGGCGTTGGCGCATCATCAGACGAGCTTTCACTCATCCCTTCCATCTACACTTATAAAATCACAACATAAGCATGAAGAAGAGATATTAACAGTTACAAAATAGTATGTTTGAGCTTCTTTTCATGTTACAACAAAAGTGACTGTAAGCGTCGCTATATAGCAACCTTTTGCTCTGTTCTGTCGCTATATAGCAACGTTTTTAATTAAAAACGTCGCTAAGCGTCGCTATATAGCGACGGATAAGCATCGCTATATAGGGACGCTGTGGGTTAAAACCCGAAACTCTAATCGCACGGCGTTTTCTTCATCCTATTCTCTTATCTCTCAAGTAAGCAAGCCAATATCTCCTCCCACCTATTTTTGACGACCTCCCACCTATTTCAAGCAACCTCCCACTCTATTTTCCACTCCTCACCCTTCTCCTAGCTCTTGTACTCCCTCTCTACCCTTTTCCCTCTTTGGTTTCTTGAAAGGAAGTTCTTCAAGAGGTGAGTTTGTTTCAACAATGTAGGTTGTTTGTTTGTTAGCTTTAGTTTTGTGAGTGTTTCTTCTTGTATTGCTAAACCTGTAAACTAGTTTTCATGCTTGTTTTGAAAGGATTGAAACAAAAAACGAGATTTCAAGAAAGAAAGAAGACTCACCTCTTTTTTCTCTATTTCTCTTCCTTCTCTTTCTCCTTGTCTCCTCAATCTCCTCCTTTCTGTGTCTCCTCAATCTCCTCCCTTCAAGAAGTTGCTTTTGTAATCTCCTCCTTCCACTAACATCTTATTTGAAAAAATGGGTTGTTTTCTCTCTTTTGTAGGGCCAGTCCACTACACCGAGCGGGACATACTATTTTAGGTAAGTGCTTCCTCTTTTTTCCATTTATTATTTTTGTTATTTGCATTGGCCTACAGCTAGCACCTTAAGCGCTAGCTGCAGTGATGGGCATAGGAACCCTCTCTTCCCCTCAAACTCTTTCCTTCTTCCCCCTTCTCTTATTCTCTTTTTTCCCCCTTCTCTTTTTTCCCTCTTCTCTTATTCTCTCTTTCCCCCTTCTCTATTTCCCCCTTCTCTCTTTTCCCTTCTCTCTTTCCTTTCCCTCTTATTCTCTATTTCCGCATAGCATGCCATATGCTCATGCTCTCATGCTATGCGGAAATAGAGAATAAGAGGGAAAGGAAAGAGAGAAGAGCTTATGCTCATGCTTATGCTTCTCTCTTTCCCCCTTCTCTATTTCCCCCTTCTCTCATTCTCTATTTCTGCATAAGCTCATGCTCATGCATGAGCATAAGTTCATGCTTATGCTCATGCATGAGCATGAGCTTATGCTTAAGTTTCCCCCTTCTCTCATTCTTTATTTCTGCATAAGCTCATGCATAAGCATAAGCATAAGCATGAGCTTATGCTTATGCTTATGCTTATGCTCATGCTTATGATTCTCTCTTTCCCTCTTCCCTATTTCCCTCTTCTCTCATTCTCTATTTCCCCCTTCTCTCATTCTCTATTTCCGCATAAGCTTATGCTTATGCATGAGCTTATGCTGAAATAGAGAATGAGAGAAGCAGAAGCTCATTCTCTATTTCCGCATAAGCTCATTCTCTATTTCCGCATAAGCTTATGCTTATGCATGAGCTTATGCAGAAATAGAGAATGAGAGAAGCGTAAGCTCATGCTTATGCTTCTCTCATTCTCTATTTCCGCATAAGCTCATACTTATGCTTCTCTCTTTCCCCCTTCTCTATTTCCCCCTTCTCTCATTCTCTATTTCCACATAAGCTCATGATTATGCTTCTCTCTTTCCCCCTTCACTATTTCCCCCTTCTCTCATTCTCTATTTCCGCATAAGCTCATGCAAATGAGCTTATGCGGAAATAGAGAATGAGAGAAGGGGGAAATAGTTGCATGAGCTTATGCGGAAATAGAGAATGAGAGAAGGGGGAAATAGTGAAGGGGGGAAGAGAGTAATCATGAGCTTATGCGGAAATAGAGAATGAGAGAAGCATAAGCATGAGCTCATTCTCTATTTCCGCATAAGCTCATTCTCTATTTCCGCATAAGCTCATGATTATGCTTCTCTCTTTCCCCCTTCACTATTTCCCCCTTCTCTCATTCTCTATTTCCGCATAAGCTCATGCTCATGCATAAGCTTATGCTCATGCTTATGCTTCTCTCTTTCCCCCTTCTCTATTTCCCCCTTCTCTCATTCTCTATTTCCGCATAAGCTCATGCTTTTGCTTCTCTCTTTCCCCCTTCTCTATTTCCCCCTTCTCTCATTCTCTATTTCCGCATAAGCTCATGCTTATGCTTCTCTCTTTTCCCCTTCTCTATTTCCCCCTCCTCTCATTCTCTATTTCTGCATAAGCTCATGCTTATGCATAAGCATAAGCTCATGCTTATGCTCATGCATGAGCATGAGCTTATGCTCATGCTTATGCTTCTCTCTTTTTCCCTTCTCTATTTCCCCCTTCTCTCATTCTCTATTTCCGCATAAGCTCATGCTTTTGCTTCTCTCTTTCCCCCTTCTCTATTTCCCCCTTCTCTCATTCTCTATTTCTGCATAAGCTCATGCTTATGCTTCTCTCTTTCCCCCTTCTTTATTTCCCCCTTCTCTCATTCTCTATTTCTGCATAAGCTCTTGCTCATGCATAAGCATAAGCTCATGCTTATGCTTCTCTCTTTCCCCCTTCTCTATTTCCCCCTTCTCTCATTCTCTATTTCCGCATAAGCTCATGCTTATGCTTCTCTCTTTTCCCCTTCTCTATTTCCCCCTTCTCTCATTCTCTATTTTTGCATAAGTTCATGCTTATTCTTCTCTCTTTCCCCCTTCTCTATTTCCCCCTTCTCTCATTCTCTATTTCCGCATAAGCATAAGCATGAGCTTATTCTCTCTAACTCTTATTCTCTATTTCCCTCTTCTTCCTCTTCTCTTTCCTTTCCCTCTTCTTTCCTTTCCCTCTTCTTTCCCTCTTTCATTTCCCTCTTCTTTCCTTTCCCTCTTCTTTCTCCTTGCCTATGCCTATGCCTATGCCTATGCTTATATTTGTTTTTTTGTTTTTTGATTTCGTGTTTGTGTCTATGTTAGACATGGGATCATGTCGCTCATCCGATGAGTACGGACAGCCTTGCAGAAGAAGAGCTCCACGTAGCACTGTGACTACCCCTCAGGGAACTCCTTTGCTAGCCGCGCATGTTTTTGTCGGGAGTCCCGACGAGTTTGTAGCACAGATGAGCGATGAGGAGGCAGCGAGATTCTTCTCTCTACTATCTCAGAGGACCTCAGTAACTCCCTCCCCCCCACCGACGGGTGGACATACTGCCCAGCCGTCCCCTCGTGCCCCTTCGACCGCGGAGTCATCACCTGCGCATGCCTCTCATAAGGGAAGGAAGAGTAGGATGGGCGGCTCATGTTGTGTTGACTCGGGAGATGTAGACGAGTCAGCACACTCACGCTCCTTTAGGTCTCCACTTGGTCCAGAGCCACAGTATCAGTTAGGTCCCTTTCCCCCTCCTACTCCCATTGCTACTCCTCGCTCCGGAAGAGCTCGCGCAGCTTCCACTCCTTCTGACTCTGCTACCGTCAGTCCTCCTTACTCATCAGGGGATCTCTCCTATCAAATCACAGTTGTCGGAGAGATAATAGAAGATAGAAAGGGCAAAGCAATTGGCCACCATGAGGAGGTGGATAAGTCATCACTTCAAGAGCAGCATAAATACCGATTGGCAGTATCAAGATGCCCAAAAGAAGCAGGCGGTCATCAATGAGTTAAAACAAAGATACCCTAATCCGCCAAATGTGGAGTTTAATGACGATTATATGCGAGAACGCATTGGTTTGGTCTTGAAGCATCATAGATTTTTAATTTAAGTTCCAATCTAATTTTCGATTTATATGGTTCACTCTTAGGGTCAAAGCTCAAGCATCCCATCATCAGAGGTAAGCGATCAACAGGGCCAAGGATCAGACGCAG
Organism: Dipteris shenzhenensis; assembly: GCF_047967505.1. Lineage (NCBI taxonomy): Eukaryota > Viridiplantae > Streptophyta > Polypodiopsida > Gleicheniales > Dipteridaceae > Dipteris > Dipteris shenzhenensis. Next base: position 27,899,135 of record NC_141605.1, on the reverse strand, counting down.
GTGACGAGGACGAGGGAGAAGACGCAGGTGACGAGGACCAAGGAACAAGCCAACAAGACGAGGATGATTCGGATTCGGATGAGTAGTAGTGGTAGTAGCATTTTGTATATCCGCTCGTTTGAGCAATTTTGTATCGCCCTTTCGAAAGGGTAATTTTGTTACAAACAACGTTGTATATGTCCGACATGTATATGCTTTTGTTGCTCATCATTTCACAAGAGCGATTTCGTATCACCCTTTTCGCAAGGGAAATTTTGTTATAAAAAAGCTTTGTTTTGTAATTACAAAAAAAAAAAGGATTAGTGGGGCTAAACTAGATTAGGAAGCCCTGTTTAGCCCCACTAACCCTTTTTTTTTTAGTTCTATTAATCATCGCTATATAGCGACATTTACCAGTGTCGCTATATAGCAACGATTAACAGTGTCGCTATATAGCGATGTTTGCCAGTGTCGCTATATAGCAACACTTTATAGTGACGGTCCTTTTTCGACGCTTTTAGCGACACTTATAGCGACGTTTGCGCCCGTGAAAAAAAAAATTTTAATGTAAAAAGCGTCGGTATTTTCGTCGGAAAATGGCCTATGCCTTGTAGTGCCAATTTGTAAGTATCAATCTCAAATTATATTGCTTATGTAGTTTATTAGGAGGTTGTTTCTTTGTACTAATCCCTCCACAAATTGTGTCATCTTGTAGCTTGATATCATGGGCAGATACCCTACTCCTGTCGAGACAACCTACCACCGCCACCATCGCAGAGGAGATACATGGAGGCACTTCTATCATGACGGGTTGATTATTGAGGAGCAGTATATCTAGGCTACTGGAGCAGCCCCCGAGGCATTTGAAAGTAATTAAATAATGTCAATATTATAAGTAAAGATTTGATTTTTCATACATTAATATATGTTGTCCCTTGTTTACAGGTCCCTGCACAAGACGACGAGAAAGAAGACGAGGAAGGAGGCGGAGAAGGAAGCACAGAAGGGAGTGCAGAAGGGAGCGTGGAAGGGAGCGAGGATTAGTCGTAGAAGTAGTGCTAGCTACTCTTTTTTGTACTTAAAGCCATTAGCTTGGCTTCCTGCCCCTTGTATATACACTCCTCTTATTTTTTGTACTTGAAGCCACAGGACGTGGCTTAGCTTCGTGCTATATGTACATACAAGCACTTTTTGAGCTTTTAATTTTATTTCGTTTTGGAGTTGTAATGTTTTATTTGGAATTGTAATTAAAATGCGGTTGGCTGTAAGAATTGAATTACACAATGTGGAAATGGGATTCTTGTAACTATATAGCATACACAACATACATAGCATTCTATAAATTTATAAAAAAATATTATAAAGCACGTCTATCAGTGCGTCTATAAATGCGTCTATATACGCGTCTGTCTATTCGAGAAGCGTCTATTTGCGCGTCTATAAACGCATTTATAAGACCGTTTAAAAACGCGTCTATACATGCATTTAACGATGCGTCTGTCTGGTTTTTAAATTTTTAAGTAGAGCATCTATTTACGCATCTAAATGCGTGTCTATACATGCATGTGTCTACTATATAGACGCGCTGTTAGACACGGGTCTCTAGATGTAAAAATAGACACGCAAATAGACACGCTCGTAAGTTTTTTATTTAGTTCGATAAACGCATCCATGTGCACGTCTGTAGGTACTTTGTCTTGTTGTGTATACTTTGAATGGCTACCACCCTCTCATTCCATGTATATAGTGATTGGCTTGTATGAGTGGCTAGAGCTAGTAGTTGGTGCTACTAGTGCTACTAGTTGGTGCTACATACCTGTGCTACTAGTGCTACTAAAAAGTGGTGCATATTGTGCTGCTAGTCCTACCCAGTGATACTACTAATTAGTAATGCTGCTTCTACTAATTAGTGGTGCTACAAATTGATGTTACAAATTGGTGCTACTAAAAAGTGGTGTATATAGTGCTGCTAGTCTTGCCCAGTGATGCTACTAATTAGTAATGCTACTGCTACTAATTAGTGCTACTAGTGCTATTACAAATTGGTAATGCTACTAACTAGTGCTGCTACTACCACTAATTAGTGCTGCAGCTGCTAGTTGTTAGTGCTGCTGCAAGTGGTTGGTGCTGTTGCAATGTGCTGCTAGTAGTGGTACTTAGTGCTTGGCTTAGATTAGTGGTTAGAGCTAGTAGTTGGTGCTACTAATTAGTAATGCTATTGCTACTAATTAGTGATGCTGCTAATTAGTGCTACTAGTGCTATTACAAATTGATAATGCTACTAAGTAGTGCTGCTAATGCCACTAATTAGTTCTGCAACTGCAAGTTGCAAGTGCTGCTACAAGTGTTTGGTGTTGTTGCAGTGCTGCTAGTAGTGGTACTCAGTGCTTGGTTTAGATTAGTGGTTACAGCTAGTAGTTGGTGCTACTAGTGCTACTAGTTGGTGCTGCTACTACATAGTGCTACTAAAAAGTGGTGTATATAGTGCTGCTAGTCCTTCCTAGTGATGCTACTATAGTGTTGCAACTGCTAGTTATTAGTGCTGCTGCAAGTGCTTGGTATTGTTGTAGTGCCAGTAAGTGCTGCTAGTAGTGGTACTCAGTGCTCAATATGGTTAGTGTCTTCCATCACATTGCAAAAAGGATTTTAATACTATGTACCTCCTAAGGACATTCTATTAATTTTAAGCACATTACATTATAAAAACACAAAGCAAGAGTTAAAAGAAGAACACTATGAATGAGTCTTTGTTTCAACTGGAAAAGGAATCCAATTAGTCTTCCATCTCCAAACACCTAGGTTAGCTGACTTTGGTTTGAGACCCACATATAGGGTTCATCTATTCCTTTTGTATGTAGAGAGAGTACTTTTGGCTTTCACAACTAAGAAGAGGAAAACTGTTTTCAGCCTCCACCTTTGTGTGTATTCCCCCATTGTGTATGTGAGAAAGCTGCAAGTGAGACTCCTTACTTCTCTCCCACTCTCTTCACAGCTTCTTCGTGCAAACACATGAATAACTGAAAAACCATCTCCCAGGTGTTTGAAAAATCAAAGTTGTGCAAGCACCAAAGTTTGTGCAGGTGAGACTAACATACCTCTGCAGAATCCACTGTAACCTGAACATTGCTGGAGCTATCAACCTCCATGTAGGCAAACATGGATTTTAGATTTTGACATGCAGAAAATGTTTTCATGTTTCTGCTGCAGTCTCATATGCCTCCATGGCATTGGCCGTATCATTCTTCACCTTCTGGCATTTTGCCTTCTCAAGAGACTCCATTGCCTTTTTGTATTCCTCCCTTGCCGCAGCTAGCATCTTTTCTCTGTCTTGCAACAGTATCACTGCAGATTTGAAATTCTCCGACCTGGCATCTTCTGCGCCTGGGGTTGGCCACCCTTAGCTACTCGCATCAAAACAAACGATTCCACCAACAAAAGCTTGGGAAGCCAAAGGAGTTCCAGATTTCCTCTTAGTGTCATCCTTCTTACCACTTGTCAAACTTTTGCTGGAGCTTGTCTTGATGTTGGGCCAGGGAGATTATGCTCTCAGCAAAATGTGCCCAAACAATCAACCCTGTGTTTGTCCTGTCCATACTCATAAGAAAATCCTCTCGCAAATGAGAGGGACAACTCCAAGTTGAATGGAGATTCTTAATAGACATTTAGATGAAATTCTAGAAGTTGGGAGTATACCTCGGGCTTGACTAATTGGCACTTTATTTGTTCTTTTTTTTCTTTCCCCTACCGAAGGTGGGAAAAAACAGTCAACCAGAACCTAAACCAGAACCTATCCAGAACATCAAGTTCTATGAGTTGGCGGGGGTTCAGGCCCACCAAGCTCAGGCCATACTCTGCGTGGAATTCCTCCTTGGTCTTGCAAAACACCTTTTGGCATGGAGTGTCAATGTGGGGTGCTTTAAACCTTGACATTGCCCCAAAAAGTGAACTGAATACTGATATTGCAAATTTAAAATATAGACATGTACACAGACAAACATCTGATATGGACTCTAAAAAAGAAAAGAGATATACTCTTAAAGACACAGTTAAAACAGATATAGATTGTGTTAAAACAGTTAAAACAGTAAAGCTAATTTGTGGCTACATGACATTCGACAAGCCAACATTGTATGCTAAAGAGGATTTGAAAAGGCAAGATGCAGGAGCTTTGTCACCAGCCAAACTCTTCTATGAAGTCTTTATCTAATAGCGTCATGTCTTTGCACCTCATTTTCATGCATGCGCAAGCTGAACATGAATTTGTATTGAAGGGTTCTCTTCCTCATACGTTATAGAGGCCCTCTCCATTAGTTTCATAGTGGAGGGCTCCGAACTTGTCAACAGTCCTACATTTCGGAGCTGGATGCTACAAACAAGTAAGGAGCTCATTTTTACAGAAAGAACAGTCCTACATTTGGAGGAGCTCATTTTTACAGAAAGAGCAGTCCTACGTTTAGAAGCTTCAGAATTGATGGCTACTTTTGGACAAGCAAGGAGCTTGTTTCAAAAAAAGAACAATCCTGGAGCTATGTCATCTCACCTGGTCCACCTGCTCGTGTAAGAAGGATGTCGCTAGGCTTCGCTTGCAACTCGCTCCAGCTCATGATTAGCAATAGAAGAAGCAGACTTTAGCAGAAGAAAGAAGAAGACCAGGAAGGAAGCTTTGCATGTGCTGCATAGGGCTTGGTTCACGCAAAACTTTCGTTTCGTCTACAAGTGTGGGTGAGAGACGAAATCTACAGTCAGTGTAGTGTGTGTCACCAAAATCATAACAATCTGTTACACTGAGTTAGTTGGTAAAGGCTTTCACTCATTCATGATTCAGTTACACGCTTTTTAAAAAGATTGTTCACCCCTCTACTTGTTGCTAATATATTACTATTGGGGCACCACTATTTAGCACATGCAAGTGTACCACCTTACCATGCACCCACCCATGGACTAAAATTCGTGAATCCTGTCGCACCTTGATCTAGCGTGATGTGTGTCTCTTGAAGGAATACGATGAGATGACCATGGAAAAGATGAATATGAAGAAGCATGAGATGAACGAATAGAGATCAATCCATTACAATTCAAGATGAACATCTAATGGACACGTCTATCTAACTAATTTGCATGGAAACTTTCCTATGGAAACTACCAAGTGTGCAAGAATAGAATCCAATGGTCCATAATTTTTGAATCTAATCTAACGATCCAAAATTCTCCAATCATCCCCTAAACCTCTACGTAACAGAGAAAAGAGATGTGTTCAATATATCAACGTAACATTTCACCGAGCATATATATCATCTTTTGAAACGTAACATTTTGGGTAAAGCAAGAAGGAAGAAGGCTTCATACATGGCTATGGCGCAGCAGCAGCAGCAGAGCTTGCTTGCTCTCATCCACCTCTACAGCAGCGAACGCCTCGCTCACGGTTAGTTTCCTCCTCTCAATCTTCTTCCTTTCACGCTTCTCAATCTCCTTCCTTTCTTGATAGCTTTAACGATGCGTAAATCATTGTCCATATCGAAGAATTTCTATCGAATGACGGCTTTAACGGTGCATGGATGAATATCGAGTTGCCTTGGCCCTTAATCTATTCGAGTCACGCTGCATCAATCTTTCTGAAAGACACAAGAATTACTATCATGCTTCAGCGCACTGCTCCATATAGTTTCTCCTTAGCCTTCTTGATGAAATCCTCCTTTCCGTAAGCGTTTTAGAGTTGTTGATGTGCTGTGTCAGCACATTTCACATCTTGTCTGCAGAACATCACGTACCTCTGGCGTTTGGTCTCTTATATGTAGATTTGTGACGGGATAAGTAGTTTATTAGCTGTAGCTTACCGAAAACTTTATTCCATGGGATACGTTGTGGAAGCTCGGGTGATGATGCTGGAAATATCTTGACCGACACGTACTACACAACCGTTCTCTCTTTTCTCTTATGCTTATGCTCTTTTCCTCTCTTATTTTTCCAATCTTTTGATCTCTTTCTCCCTCTTACTTCTCTTCTTTTTCCCCTCTTTCCTCTTATGCTTATGCTCTTTACCCCTCTTCTTTTTCCCCTCTTTCAATCTCTTTTCCCCTCTTTCAATTTGTCTTTCCCCTCTTTCAATCTTTTTCTCCCTCTTTCAAAGATATGCTCTTTCAATCTCTTTTTCCCCACTTTCAATCTCTTTTTGCTTCTTACCCACTCTTGTTTTTTGTTTTTTGTTTTTGTGTTTGTATCTACGTTTGTCCAATCCCCCCAAATTAGACATGGGATCACGTCGCACATCCGACGAGTACGGAAACCCTCGTAGGAGGAGACATCATGGCCTCTATTCTCTAGAGGACTTTGATTTTACTCAGGTGACACCTCAGGGGCCTACCCCTGCGACTATCCCTTGCTCGACTCTGCTCACACGTAGCACTGTGACTACCCCTCAAGAACTTCCTTTACTAGCAGCCCATGGCTTTGTCGGTAGTCCTGACGAGTTTCTCGCACAGATCACCGATGAGGAGGCAGCGAGATTCTTCTTTCCTATCCGAGAGGACCTCAGCAAATCTCTCTCCTATGCCAACGGCTGGACCTACTATCCAACCGTCCCCTCTAGCCTCTTCGACTAAGGGGTCATCACCTGGGCGTGCCCATCGTAAGGGAAGGAAGAGTAGGAGGGGCCGCTTATGTTGTGCTAACTCGAGAGATGTAGACGAGTCAGCACACTCACACCCCTACAGGTCTCCACTTGGTCTTGAGACCCAGGTCCCTTACCATCTGCTACTCCCATTGCTACTCCTCGCTCCGAAAGTGCTCGCACAAACACCACTCGCTCTGACTCTGCCACTACCATGAGTCCTCCTTACCAGATCGAGAACCTATCCTATCAAATCACGGCTGCTAGAGAGATAATAGAAGATAAAAAGGGCGCAACAGTGATGGCCACCATAAGGCGGTTGATGAGCCACCACTTCAAGAGCAGCATAGCTACTGACTGGCAGTACCAAGATGACCAAAAGAAGTAGGCAGTCATCGATGAACTGAAAAGAAAATACCCTAACCCTCCAAATAGGGAGTTCAATGAGCATTACATGCAGAGTGCATGGGTTTGGTCTTGATTCATCGTAGGTCAACTTTGCGTACTTCCATCACAAAGGGGAAGGCTAAACCGAGCTGGGTAGACAAAGCTGATTGGAAGTTTTTCAAGAAGCTCGAGGCTCAGAGGAGGCTATGAGGAGACGGCTGGACTCTATAGGTACTTCGCACTTTGGTGCAGGCAGATGGTTGGCATTCGAGGCAACCGTGGTAAGTCTACTTCTTCTCATTTAATGTATTGTTCTATTTGTTCTACTACATATTGCATGCACTTTATCTAACTCTCATAAATTGGGCCCACAGCAAGTTGCAATGGGTCACCTTCCTACAGACGCAGGGACGAGACACTCGTTTCACGTAGGAACAAAGCCATGGTTTATTGAGTAGCAAGCACTAGGAGAGACAGTTGATTGGGCTGAGGTGGCTGCTCACATGGTATAAGTCTACTCCTACTTATAATCTCACTTTTAAAATTGTTTCATTCTTTAAGTGCTAATGTAATTTTCAAATAATATGGTTTCACTCTTAGAATCAAAACTCGAACGTCCCATCAGCGAAGGTGAGTGGTGAACGTGCCATGTCGACCAAAATATCAAGCGTAACCCAAAAATATTCACGCCATCCTTGGTGAGCCCAATATGTAAGTTGCATGGCTCCCTCGCAAAGTCCGACCATTGATAATCTATGTGCTTCCAAGCTGCACAATCTGTGGGAATCCTCAATGTGTCATGAGTGGACCGATGAGATGCATGCCAAGTCATGTCCACTATGGATTTGCATCGGAACATGTGCTGTATTCTTGCAATGATGGAAAAGTGTCTCAAGACCTTTACCGATATCTGCTCACCCTGCAAGTCATCTCTATATCATTGTTCCCCACACTTCGGATAACTAGCCAAATCTCCATGCTCACGACGAAAGAGAATACAGTCATTACGACAAGCATGGATGGTATCATAATCCATACCTACTGTTGTTAGCATCTTCTTTGCTTCACCTCGTGATGCGGGCATGGTATTTGGTGCAGGCAACATCTCCCAGAGCAACGTATCACAATTCAAACATACATAGGCTTCGAATAATGATGATCCTCAAAGCAACAAAGAAGTCATGTCACTAATCCTACAGCATAGAATACCTATAAGACATTGAGCAATCTTAGAATCCTACAGCCTTACATTGAGCAAACATTTACAGACTCCTATATTCTTTGAATTAGAGTGACAGAAGTCTGTATTTGTTTGCTCAATGGTAGGCTATTGAACCTTCACATGGGAAAAAAGAGAAGGAAAGAGAGAGGAAAAAAGAGGAGAAAAAAGGGAGAAAAAGAGAGGAGAAAAAGGAGAAAAGAGAGGAGAAAAAAGACAGAAAAAGAGAGGAGATAAGAGAAACAGAGAGAGTGAAAAGAGAAAAAGTGGAGATAAAGGAGAAAAAAAGAAGAGAAAAGAGAGGAAAAGAGACGAAAAGAGGAGATAAGACAGAAAAAGAGAGGATAAAAGAGAGTCACAATTCAAACATACTTAGGCTTCGAATAAGGATGATTCTCAAACATACATGATGATTCTCAAAACAAACAATATCCAAATAATGAGTCAAAATAATGCAAGAGCTAACCTCATTAAGGCCGAGACACTTGTATCCGACCACCCATAGTTTAGACATCCTAGCACCCTTGTACAATTGTGTTGATTGCAACTCTTGCATATTGAGCTCAGACTCTAACATCACGTGTACATGTGATGTAGTACCCTTAAAAATAGAATCCATCATGTCCACCATATCCTCATTATCTCTGGCACATTCGGGAGACTATAGTCTTGCTCAAAGTGTGAAGATATATGCACATCCTTGCCATCCTCCTCATCCTGTCTCAAGATTTCATGTAAATATAAGATCTTGTCTCAAGGATTCGTGTCATAATGGTATCCAATATTAATCACGAACTTAAATAGCATTGACTTACTAATCACCACATGCAACACCAATGGTGGGTACTGGTTTGGGCTCTTTCCCATACATCCGCAAGTGGTGCATGACAATACGACATTGATGTCATACTTCTCACTTGCAATGAGTGCAATGACAATACAACCTCTCCCTAAGTCACTTTGCGCTTCCACTCGTCCCTTCCATCTGCACACTTCCAAAATCACAACATGAGCTACAAGGAAATCTATCAAGATCCAAAAAATAGCCACCCATGAGCTTCTTTCTCTCTTTTGACAATAAGTTCCTTGAACTCTCGCTAAATAGCGATGCTTTTCACTGTTCCATTGCTATATAGTGACGCTTTGCCCTATTCCATCGCTATATAGTGATGATTTCTAGATGTAAACATTGCTATATAACGACGTTGGGTGCTTAAACCCGAATCCCCACGTGACGCTTTCTTTCACATCTCTATTACGGGAAAAGCAAAAATCTCTCCTCCTACCTTATATTCGACGACCTCACATTCCTCCTCTCTATTCCCCACTTTTCACCCCTACCCACCCGAATAGGCTTTATAATGGTGGCATGAGTGTGTGAAATCAAATGCTATCTGCCCACTAAAACAATTTGCAATGGCTTTGTACTCTCTGAAGTCTACTCACTGAACTGATGAACATAAGGTTTTAGGTAATGTAATAATGTGAAATCGTAGGTGAGCGTATGGACTAATTTCGAGTAGGTCCTAGTCGAGAATTTTGGGCATGGCTTAGATTGGCAACTTGGGGAAATTCAAAGCGTCCCCTTTATGGCAATCTAGTCTACTCTAATCTAGATCTATACCAACCATTGATCTATGAAAGAACAGCAAATAATTCCTTTTTCTTTTGTTCCTTTTAAGTGCTGGGTCAGAGGCATCGATGTAGAGGCGAATGTGCGTGAAGGAAGTGGTTTTGTCGGTGAGGCTCAAATGTGAGTGTAACTTGCACCAAAATGTGCACATGATGTGACGACCGTGTAGAACACCAAAAAACAAGCGACTTTTCTTTTTGGAGCACCCTCAAATTCTTCCTGGATCAAGAGATACGACTTGATCTAGGTGGAGGGGCGACAAAAGGAGTGCAAATGGTGCTCAATGATGATGTGTCACTGTGGGTCACATGCAGTGATGATGTGGCACTGTGGCTAGCAAGAGGCATGCCAGTTGAGCCTTGTGTTGAGGTTGTAGGAGTGGTCACATGCAGTGACTGTGGAGCATTGTATGTGCCTGCAGAGGTCTAGTGTGCCACGTGTTACTAATGATTTGGCAAATGAAGATGTCAATAATGATGATGTGGCAACGGTGATGTGGCATTAGTGACATGGCATAGATGATGTGGTACTAGTGACATGGCAGATGATGTGGACTACTGACATGGCAAATAAGGTGTTGATGTGGCAACAGGATTGGGTTTGCTGATGTGGCACAAGGATAGGGGTGACATGTGCTAGGTAAGGTGTGATGACACGTGGCATGAGAATAAGATGACATGACACAAGGCGAGGGTTGCTGACGTGGTAGATGGAATGACATGTGGCATGGATGAAATGATGATGTGGTTGACAGAATCTCGGAGATGTCGATGAAATCTCGGAGATTTCATCGTCTTCTTTGTTACTGTCGACAAAAATCAATGATTATCGACCATTCAAAGCATATACGATGGGCACAATACTTTGCATGCACCTCAACCTAGATGGTATGGACTTGCGTGCAAAGTTGCATGCCCATACAATAAGTACTTGTTTGAATAACACACCTAGGACCATGGGAAAGAGTATGCCCTTGATAACTTTGAAGGGAAGTGGACTCACATGTTTGGTTTCTCATTCAAAGAAAAACTAAGCTACATCTTATGATGTCAAGGAAAGATATGGAGCAAAATGAGGAGCCATGGAATGCAAGCTTCTCTAAGAAAGATATAACTTCTAGCATGGTTGTGGGAATTACGATGGAACCAAAGAGCCCATACTTGGATATTTTTGTGAAGTGTTCACAATCTAATATTGTCATTTTATCTTATCAATAGGTCTAAACAGGTCCGCAATGCCACCTCCTCCACCATCAAACTTTATAGAATTACAAATTCCATTAACCTGCTAATTAGTACTTATTAATACTTGTTGGTACTAATTAGTGCTTGTTAGTGCCTGTTAGTTCAATAACTTGCTAATTAGTGCCTGTTAATACTTGTTGGTGCTAATTAACACTTTTTAATACTTGTTAGTGCCTTGTTAGTTCAGTAAACTGCTCCTTAGTACCTGTTAGTGGTTGTTAGTGCATGTTTTCTTAGTAACCTGCTAATTAGTACTACTTAATGATATGCTATTTCATGCTTGTTAGTTTAATGCTGTCTAGTGTTGCTTGTTTTTGCCTGTTAGTGCCTGATTATGCCTATTAGTGCCTATTAGTGCCTATTAGTACCTATTAGTGTTGCCTGCTAGTGTTGCTTGTTGTTATTGCCCCACTTAGTGCTTGTTAGTGCCTGTTAGTGCTTGTTAGTTCCTGTTAGTCAGAAACCTTCTAATTAGTACCTTTTAGTGCATGTTCATACTTGTTGTTGCTTGTTATTGCCCCACTTAGTGCCTGTTAGTTCAGTAACCTGCTAATTAGTACTACTTAATGACATGCTATTTTGTGCTTGTTAGTTAATGCTATCTAGTGTTGCTTGTGTTTGCATGTTAGTGGTTAGTGCCTAATAATGCCTGTTAGTGCTTGTTAGTGTTTCCTGCTAGTGTTGCTTATTATTGCCCCACTTAGTGCTTGTTAGCACTTGTTAGTTCTTGTTAGTTCAGAAACCTGCTAATTAGTACCTGTTAGTGCCTGTTAATACCTATTGATGCTTGAACCTAATCTGATCACTTTTGTTGATAAAATTTTTGATCACATTGGATGTTTTCATGTGCAGGTTGCATTATTTATAGAGTTCAAGAAAAATTATCTAGACATCACAATGCAACAACTCTCATTTGAACGATTAAAACCATTTTTTGTCCGTAAATTAAAGGATAGATATACATGTTGATGCATTCAACATGTCCAAATGGCCTTCTTGAAAGATTCCATCAATATCATGCTTCGTCCCAAACACCGGCCTACATGGAGCGCATTGTTATTGCAATTGTGAAATATGTACAAGGGACAATACTGGAGCTATTTGTAAAGCTTCTAATCATACATACACTAGCGTTACGTGCTTTTGGGAAAGTGTGTTGTGTCAAAAGCCTTCAGGAAGCATGTACCATCACTTGGAATGCCTCATGGGAGAATGTACTAGTTATGGGCCAAAAAAATTTCTGGCCTGCCCACAAGAGAAGGATGACTCTACCCACCATGTTTACGTTAAGGTTTTTGAGGATCTAGACGTAATTGTTGGAAAATAGGGGGAGAAAAATTGAAGAAAGGTGCTCACATTCAAGAAAATGACCTGCAGTGCCTTATTTCGGATGTCTCGAGGTTGCATGAAGAAGTTGATTAAGCACAACTTCATATACAAGTGCAAGCTGAACAATTTAAAGAGTGTCTGCAAAGGATTCCTAAAGATGTTGTGGTGTCTATGGTGGATTTTGCAAAAAATTACACCTTTAAGGAACAAAATGAGACACTCAGACCAAGTCACTATTCTTGTTCAAATAACATATGTTTGGACAAGAGGTGAGGTTCAAAAAACCATCCATTTCTACATATGTGACGACAAGGTGCATGATACTTTGTTTGTTCAGCATTGTTTTATGCTACATCACAATTGGTTGGCAGGACAAGATTTAGCATTAAAGCATCATTGGGTTTGGTCAGATGGTGCAGCTTCCCAGTTTAAAGCGAGACGGTCTGCTTTCTTTGTTGCAAGGTATCCTTCCTTAACTAACCTAAAGATGACATGGAATTTCTTTGGCTTTGGACATGGAAAGGGTGAGCATGATGGAGCACGAGCTATTGTGAAAAGAGCCTTGACACACGAATATCAACTTACTGTCCCTGGAGAGGACATGGAAGCTGAAGAAAACCTTGTGATGATCCTGCATATGAAGGACATCTTGATACACTGCTCTCTATGTTGGAGATAATTTTGCAGTTAATGCAGAGGCAGAAAATGATGAGCGTGCAGATTTCTATGTCTTATGGTGCACTGCCAAGAAGGAACTTGTGAATCAAAATTTGAAGGATGGATGGGGAAACATCATTTCATCTAGTGGTTTTGTAGTGAAGGGGCTGTACTATGGAAAGAAGGCATATAACTATTACTACATTCTTGATAATGAACCCGAGGTTTTTTTGTATTCTCACCTTGTCAGAGCTATAAAGTTTCCCCTGGTGGAACTTATGGATGGTGACACACTGTTCTTCATGTCGAATGAGGTGCATGAAGCCATATACAACAGCATGCCATTTGAGATGTAAACATCATAGTTCTAATGTCTTCTCATACTTTCATGAATGATTGGGAACATCACTTTATTGTCCCTGCAATAGTGTGCATTGCTATCAGAACAATACAAAGCAACTATAGACGCGCTTGGTAGACGCGCAAAATAGCGGGCGCGTCTATAGGCATTGCTTGAGTAGAGAAATTACAGGCGCATCTAATAGTGCATCTAACAGCTCGTCTATTTGTGCGTGTATTAGCACATCTATTTACACGTTTAAACTGAGAAAATACGGGCCCGTCTAAGATTGTGTTTATCAGCGCATCTATTTGCGCATGTATTAACACGTCTATTTGCACGTCTAAACTGAGAAAATACGGGCAGGTCTAACATTCTGTTTATCAACGTGTCTATTTGCACGTGTATTAGGGCGTTTATTTGCACGTTTACACTGGGAAGTAGACGCGTATTTAGACGCAAACCAGAGAATACATAAAGTGAGATTTTCGTGTACATCATTGCTTTCCAAACATTGCCCATGATTACTAAAGCACATAATTTTAACAAAAACATCAATGCTTTTTTGCAAGCCCACATATACAAAAATTAAGTGAGGTGAGGAGAAGAGACAATATGTAAAATAGTTTTGCCAATATCAATGATGGGCTACGGTTCAATCTCATCCTCAATGAGATCAACCCTTGCCAAACTATCTACTTCAAAATCTAAACAAGTGTTTAGATCTACAAATACATTCAACCAACTACTACTTGTGCTACTCATGTGCTCATTGAAATCAGCATCACCAATGGTAGGCTCGTCCTCACGGGTAATGGCCTCAATATCTGTATCTCCTATCTCATGATCATCCTCCCCTCTCGTATCACGGTCATCATCACGTCCATAGCCATGATCATCCTCCATATGCTCCATATTAGTAAATGTACTATACATCACTTTGGAATGTGGCATAATAGGTATGACATGCCACCATCTATTATTATCCACCATTGGTTGACAGACAACCTAATTCAAACACAAATACAATCATGTTATTTTTCTTGCATCAAGTATTTAAAAGCGAGTATTTTTATATGTGTGCACAGTACCTGTTCACATTGTTGTGATAGTACTAGTGTGTCCTTCCTACTTTACCAAAACTTTGTGGAGTCAATAGTTACAAAGCCACTTGCATGGCGTTTGATTGTTGCATTAGGGCCTCTTTCCACTATGTCCTTAAACCACTTTACATCCAAAACATACACAAAGAAGCATCGAAAGTCAAGCTTAATAACATCTTGGATTATGCCACAATAATCATCCATGGCTCCATTGGCTCCCTCAAAGCTAGCAATGACGCCACAATCTTGTGTGTTTCTTTTATCATCAATCCGTTGTGTTTGAAAATGCTTGCCCTCACACCATATAGCATTGAACATAGTGCACTACACCAAGAAAAAATCAATTAAATAAGCAATCTAAATTATTGAAAGCTCCTAACTTATGCATAACATTCTATATACCGACCTTGCTCATGCATCCCCTAGCATACTCCCATTCTTCCATTTGATATGCATCCCCTCATCTTTCTCTGCTTTCTCCATTTCATCAAGTAGCCAATCCACATGAATATCCTTTGAAAGTGCTCTTAGATACTGAGGGTATGGCACACAAGATCTGTGGTGTGTACAAAAGAGGGCCCTTTCTTCTTGTCTTCTCGCCTTTGCATCCTCGTATCTTGTCACCCATCTTTTCATCACATCACTATTAAGCACACAATAGAGGTTGATACTATTATGGGACTCCCTGTCTATAACTTTGTTGCGTCCTTTCCCTTGAGGCACAATAGAGGTCATCCTTATGTCTTCATCATCTCTCCATAGTCGTGGGAGAGAGCTATCCACATCAACAAGAAACTCAGAAATATATACAAGTGACTCTTGTACCAACCAACCCTCGGCCATGCTACCTTCGGGTCTTGCATTTTGTCTCACGAAGCCCTTCAAGGTCTTCATGAAGCGCTCGAGGAAGAACAACCATCGTGCATGTATAGTACCGCATATAGCAATCTCATCCACCAAATGCACTATAAGATGTAGTTGGCTTGTGAGAATAGAATGTGGAAATGTCTCCTCCACTAAACAAACCATAGATGGTTTGCAAGTTTAGTAACTCAAGGGAGGCACATAGAACAGAGAATGTGCACCCCTCAAACAGTGGAGTCGATGCTGCAGTAAAAAGATCATCTTGCTCCATGCTATCATCCCTCCCTTGATGGACATATAAATCCTGCACCATATCATCAAATACCTCCTCCTCCACGGCTTCATGAGGTAATGGCAGAGCGCTACTATCACCATCACTCCATGCATCTGTAACGGTCCCTCCTGAAGGTCCCACCTCATATTGCCGATGCTTCACCTCCTCACGGCGAGCATAGGGCAACATATGCGGGTGTGGCACTGCATCCTGTATCAAATTAAAATGGGATCATAACTCAAACATATGAACACCCATAGGTATCTTAATCAACCTTAACTTACAAACCCTTACCATGTTTACGGTCACATCCCATTCTCCATACTTTGAGATGTGATTGAGTGTAATCCTGCATGCACGATACATGTTTCCTCGACATCGATCACACATACATTTGATTTTTTGCTCCAACCACATTTCGCAATGGTGGATACGGAGGGATTCATCCTCACTGGAGCTACTTATTGAAGATGAAGACATCCTACAAACAAACAACCCAAAAAAATTTGCTTTTCTTCAAATATTTAATTTTAAACTCTGTGGCGCGTCTAAAACCACGTCTATCTGTTCTATGGTGCGCATCTACAAGTGCATCTAAAATCACGTTTGTTTGTTCTGTGGTGCGTGTCTACAAGCGCCTCTAAAACCGCATCTGATCTATGTATTTAGATGCGTATATAGACGCGCTATTAGACACGTCTATAGACACGGCTTTTAAATCTGCTTTTAGTGCGCTTGCTTTGCTTTTCTTCACATTACTTATACTTCGCATGGCTTGCTTGCTTCACTATTAGCAGATCCACAGTTTCGATGCTTAAGAGGAAGGCACCCACACTTACTTTCAACACACTTACACTTAAGAGGAAGGCACCCACACTTACTTCCAAGCTTAAAGAAGAAGAGGGCGAACAAGGAAGAGAAGCAACTTTGAAATTGGAGAAGAACCCTCCATACCTCTATCTAAGGTAAGTCTTTTTGCAGTTGATCTTTTTTGGAAGTTTGCTCTCTTTGGATTTGTACTTTCTCGTATCCAAAAAACGCATGATTTAGGTATCAGTGTTACGTTTTTGTGTCGCGAGTGCATGTTCTTTTCTACTTTTTAGAAAACTTCGTCTGTTAGAGCGCGTCTATAGGCACGTCTCAAAGCGCGTCTAAAATAGCGTCTACAGGTGTGTTTAGACGCGCGTCTAGCCTGTTTGTAAACACAAACAGTTGCGTCTATAGACGCGCTGTTATACTCAAAAATAGACGCGCTAATCAGACACGTCTATAGACGCACTCCGATAGTAATCCTCTCTTCCCTTCCCCTTTCTTCTCAGCTCATCAGTAATCATCTTTTTTTCTTTTTTCCAGTTCATCATGTGGCCAGGAAGTGCTTCGGGCTCACCTGATCTCCGGGAGTCTATTTTTAGGGACTTATATAACCTTTTAGGGCACCCTCCTAGACCTGCGGAGTTATACGGGTATATGACAGGTACTCTAAACACCCCCTAGGAGTCGGCACTCCAGACTCCAAACCACCCCACACCAACTGAGATCACCCCAGCGAAGTTAGCACAGCCCAGCCGGGTACACAGTGCGGGCCCATCTCCCATGCCGTCTTATGCCCCTTCCCCCATGCCATCTTATGCCCCTTCCCCCATTCCGTTAGGAGGTCCTTCTGTCTCGCAAAGCCATCGTCATACTCCTATGCAGTCGAGACACAGTTCTCTAACTACGAGTGGTCCACGTAGTCCTGTGTAGTCTCCAGTTACGAGTCACCAGCGTACTAGCTCGACATGACACGGTAGCAGGCGTAGTAGCAGGGAGAGCGGTGGGGGATGCATGGCACAGTGCTTTGGGAGGGGTGGCGGTGGGGACAATGATGATTCAGATGATTTAGACGTGCCTTCGGGTGATGGTACGATATTCTATGACATCACTCAGACAGGAGGCATCTTGATGGATGCACGGGGGAAGGACATCATGGCCTTCATGCGCTCTATAATTGCTAACAATTACAGAGATTGCTTTATCCACCACAAAGACCAGCCAAAGAGGTTGGCTGATGAGACCCTCGCTGCTGTTCACTCTAGGTATCCTAACCCCCCCAATCGCTAGTTCACAGATAAATGGGCCAAGTCAAAGATTGTTACGATACTTGGCAATAAAAGATCTTCACTTAAGAGGCAAGCACTAGCAGAGCTTTCCAGGCTTGAGGGAGGTCAACCACCAAGGGGCCCACCCCACATCGCTCATAAGCGTGAGTGGAAGAAAGCAATGAAGTCAGCGAGGGAGGACCCCAGTCTGCAGCACGTGGAGGCACGAAGGATCCAGATGGAGCAATATGGAAGCATGCATTTTGGAGCAGGGGGTGTTGATTCATGGGAGGCCCAATTTGTAAGTATCAATCTCAAATTATATTGCTTATGTAGTTTATTAGAAGGTTGTTTCTTTGTACTAATCCCTCCACAAATTGTGTCATCTTGTAGCTTGATATCGTGGGCAGATACCCTACTCGTGTCGAGACAGCCTACCACCGCCACCATCGCATAGGAGATACATGGAGGCACTTCTATCATGATGGGTTGATTACTGAGGAGCACTATATCCAGGCTACTGGAGTGGCCCCCGAGGTATTTGAAAGTAATTAAATAATGTCAATATTATAAGTAAAGATTTGATTTTTCATACATTGATATATGTTGTCCCTTGTTTACAGGTCCCTGCACAAGACGACGAGAAAGAAGACGAGGAAGGAGGCGGAGAAGGGAGCGCAGAAGGGAGTGCAGAAGGGAGCGTGGAAGGGAGCGAGGATTAGTCGTAGAAGTAGTGCTAGCTACTCTTTTTTGTACTTAAAGCCACTAGCTTGGCTTCGTGCCTCTTGTATTTACACTCCTCTTATTTTTTGTACTTGAAGCCACAGGACGTGGCTTAGCTTCATGCTATATGTACATACAAGCACTTTTTGAGCTTTCAATTTTATTGCGTTTGGAGTTGTAATGTTTTATTTGGAATTGTAATTAAAATGCGGATGGCTGTAAGAATTGAATTACACAATGTGGAAATGGGATTCTTGTAACTATATAGCATACACAACATACACAACATTCTATAAATTTATAAAAAAATAGTATAAAGCGCGTCTATCAGTGCGTCTATAAACGCGTCTGTCTGTTTGAGAAGCGTCTTTTTGCGCGTTTATAAACGCATTTATAAGACCGTTTAAAAAAGCATGTATACATGCATTTAACAATGCGTCTGTCTGTTTTTTAAATTTTTAAGTAGAGCGTCTATTTACGCATCTAAATGCACATCTATACGGGCATGTGTCTACTATATAGATGCGTTGTTAGACACGAGTCTCTATATGTAGATGTGGCAACGATGATGTGGCATTAGTGACATGGCATAGATGATGTGGTACTAGTGACATGGCAGATGATGTGGACTACTGACATGGCAAATAAGGTGTTGATGTGGCAACAGGATTGGGTTTGCTGATGTGGCACAAGGATAGGGGTGACATGTGGTAGGTAAGGTGTGATGACACGTGGCATGAGAATAAGATGACATGACACAAGGCGAGGGTTGCTGACGTGGTAGATGGAATGACATGTGGCATGGATGAAACGATGATGTGGTTGACAGAATCTCGGAGATGTCGATGAAATCTTTGAGATTTCATCGTCTTCTTTGTTACTGTCGACAAAAATCAATGATTATCGACCATTCAAAGCATATACGATGGGCACAATACTTTGCATGCACCTCAACCTAGATGGTATGGACTTGCAAAGTTGCATGCCCATACAATAAGTACTTGTTTGAATAACACACCTAGGACCATGGGAAAGAGTATGCCCTTGATAACTTTGAAGGGAAGTGGACTCACATGTTTGGTTTCTCATTCAAAGAAAAACTAAGCTACATCTTATGATGTCAAGGAAAGATATGGAGCAAAATGAGGAGCCATGGAATGCAAGCTTCTCTAAGAAAGATATAACTTCTAGCATGGTTGTGGGAATTACGATGGAACCAAAGAGCCCATACTTGGATATTTTTGTGAAGTGTTCACAATCTAATATTGTCATTTTATCTTATCAATAGGTCTAAACAGGTCCGCAATGCCACCTCCTCCACCATCAAACTTTATAGAATTACAAATTCCATTAACCTGCTAATTAGTACTTATTAATACTTGTTGGTACTAATTAGTGCTTGTTAGTGCCTGTTAGTTCAGTAACTTGCTAATTAGTGCCTGTTAATACTTGTTGGTGCTAATTAACACTTTTTAATACTTGTTAGTGCCTTGTTAGTTTAGTAAACTGCTCCTTAGTACCTGTTAGTGGTTGTTAGTGCATGTTTCTTTAGTAACCTGCTAATTAGTACTACTTAATGATATGCTATTTCATGCTTGTTAGTTTAATGCTATCTAGTGTTGCTTGTTTTTGCCTGTTAGTGCCTGATTATGCCTATTAGTGCCTATTAGTGCCTATTAGTACCTATTAGTGTTGCCTGTTAGTGTTGCTTGTTGTTATTGCCCCACTTAGTGCTTGTTAGTGCCTGTTAGTGCTTGTTAGTTCCTGTTAGTCAGAAACCTTCTAATTAGTACCTTTTAGTGCATGTTCATACTTGTTGTTGCTTGTTATTGCCCCACTTAGTGCTTGTTAGTTCAGTAACCTGCTAATTAGTACCACTTAATGACATGCTATTTCATGCTTGTTAGTTAATGCTATCTAGTGTTGCTTGTTTTTGCATGTTAGTGGTTAGTGCCTGATAATGCCTGTTAGTGCTTGTTAGTGTTTCCTGCTAGTGTTGCTTATTATTGCCCCACTTAGTGCTTGTTAGCACTTGTTAGTTCTTGTTAGTTCAGAAACCTGCTAATTAGTACCTGTTAGTGCCTGTTAATACCTATTGATGCTTGATCCTAATCTGATCACTTTTGTAGATAAAATTTTTGATCACATTGGATGTTTTCACGTGCAAGTTGCATTATTCATAGAGTTCAAGAAAAATTATCTAGACATCACAATGCAACAATGCTCATTTGAACGATTAAAACCATTTTTTGTCCGTAAATTAAAGGATAGATATACATGTTGATGCATTCAACATGTCCAAATGGCCTTCTTGAAAGACTCCATCAATATCATGCTTCGTCCCAAACACCGGCCTACATGGAGCGCATTGTTATTGCAATTGTGAAATATGTGCAAGGGACAATACTGGAGCTATTTGTAAAGCTTCTAATCATACATACACTAGCGTTACGTGCTTTTGGGAAAGTGTGTTGTGTCAAAAGCCTTCAGGAAGCATGTACCATCACTTGGAATGCCTCATGGGAGAATGTACTAGTTATGGGCCAAAAAAATTTCTGGCCTGCCCACAAGAGAAGGATGACTCTACCCACCATGTTTACGTTAAGGTTTTTGAGGATCTAGACGTAATTGTTGGAAAACAGGGGGAGAAAAATTGAAGAAAGGTGCTCACATTCAAGAAAATGACCTGTAGTGCCTTATTTCGGATGTCTCGAGGTTGCATGAAGAAGTTCATTAAGCACAACTTCATATACAAGTGCAAGCTGAACAATTTAAAGAGTGTCTGCAAAGGATTCCTAAAGATGTTGTGGTGTCTATGGTGGATTTTGCAAAAAATTACACCTTTAAGGAACAAAATGAGACACTCAAACCAAGTCACTATTCTTGTTCAAATAACATATGTTTGGACAAGAGGTGAGGTTCAAAAAACCATCCATTTCTACATATGTGACGACAAGGTGCATGATACTCTGTTTGTTCAGCATTGTTTTATGCTACATCACAATTGGTTGGTAGGACAAGATTTAGCATTAAAGCATCATTGGGTTTGGTCAGATGGTGCAGCTTCCCAGTTTGGCCAGAAAAACGAGATGGGAGACTATATATAGCAGATTTTTGCGCTACAATTCGAGAGAGAGCCCAAGAGCGGGTATGCATCACAGAGTGGAGGGGTCCTTCTTGAGGCTCAAAGTGCCTTGCCTTGAGGCAAGTTCTTAACCTTGAACTTTATATTTCTTGTCATTTGATCCATGCCCAGTGAGCTGTTTTCTTGTCGAAAAGGAAGTTGAGCCCACCACTTTGCATCAGCCAAAGTTGCTTGTCTTTGCTAGGATGTTGTGAGCCATCTTCTAGTTTGGTCTACACCAAGTCTAATCCACCTGTAAGCCAGGACAACGCTGTTAAACATGGTGAGCTGCGTGGTGAAGACAAGTGGAGGCAAGCAAGATGGAGACAGGTGGAGGCAAACATACTCAGTTTCTGATGTAATGAGAGAATCTCACTGACATCATAGATGATGTCACACACAAATCAAATCAAATCCCCAAGGGCACTTGACCCTTCAAGCTCACACAAGACAAATTACAACCCTTTTCACACTTACACTAGAACAACCCTGTTCACACTGCACAATTTGAAATGCCCCAACAAGCACATGGACATGGTGCCATGTGGAATGGGGGACAAGAGAGTCTGTTTGTGGGTATGAGAAGAAGATGCTACATGGGCAGACCTCGGTGGATAAGAACATCCATATTGCAGCCATGTGGATAGCACTGGACACTGCCACCTGGGCTGCTGTACAGTCCACTTTAATCTAAGGTGGGCAGGAGCTCTGGATTAGGGCCTGCAGCAGGTGAAACAAGTACAGTGCTGATGATCAGACAGGAGCAACAACAGAGGAAACAGAGGTTCTGCAAGGCCTGAAGGTGACAAAGGTGCTTCGTAAGCAGGACTGTAAGGCTAGACTGTAGGATCAGGTTGGCAGGACAGAAGCATGACGACAGGTACTGTGACTGGAACAATCTGGGATTATACTGGTTGGCATTGCAGCAGAGTCAATGTCTGTTGCAGAGCCGCAAGGCTGCAGATGGGCTGGGGCAGATCCCAGCAAGAGGTGCTGTAGCAGGGCCTTAAACAGACCCAGGAACATGTCAGCAAGTCTGTGGTTGGCTGACAAATGGTCGGCCGGTCAGAGGCTATATGCCCTATAAACAGGCCCAGTGTGGGGGCAGTCATTCATTCAGTGAGCCCCACAGTTGGCTGCATCGGGCTGCATCCAGAGCAGCAGGGAGATCAAGGAGAAGATGTGCAGTGCCTCACCATTGCCTGCTTTGCAGATCAGCAAGGAGGCCTACTTTTGCGGCATTTAGGCAGCCCACTGAAGCTCCATAGGCTGACAAACAATTGGAAGTGCCAGTAGGAAGTACCAGGCAATTCTGAAGGTATCAGGGGTCCACATCTAGGCAATACCTTGACTCCTGGATGGTGCCACACTGTTTTTGTCCATCGTTGGAGCATTCTACAATACATGTTTGGCTGTTCTATTCTATTGTGCATTGTTCTAGATCTGTGCCTGTATCTATCTCTATCTACATTTGTGCACATTGTGTGTTTCCAAGGCTAAGTTTTTGCTCTGTGGGAGTGTTGGCTACAGCAAGCAACCTCTATCTCTGTTTTCTAATGTGGTATCAGAGCCATGAGGAAGATTCACAAGTGCGACGAGATCTCATTACAGGCTCGTGGAAATCGAAGTCATTCCTACGTCTGAAGGACAGGTACCTTTGCGAGAAGGAAGGTGACCAAGATTTAGACATGTGTATTTAATCATTTGCATTTTGTGTTGAGCCTACTTCGCGAACTTCAATCCAATGGAAACACATGCACAATCATTATGGATGCCTCCGTGCAGCCCTGTCTCCCTCTCCCTCTCCTGCCTGCTCCTTCTCTCTCCTCCCTCTCAACTGTCTACCCCCTCTCTGGTCGTCCTCTCCTGAAGCCCGTTCACCCTTCTTTGTCTCCGTTTATCTCGTGTTTTGTTCCAGCTGAAGAGGATAGGTGAAGCACTTGTCTGTTCATCAGGTTTCCCGGCCTTCCACAAGTTAATTAGCGGCTGCTTCTCACCATCGAAGGTTCTTTCGATCTGGTCACGGGGGTTCCCCCACTACCTAGTCTGCCTTCTTTGGCAGTACCACTAGCTAGGTGAAACCTTATCCAAACCTCAAAACTAGGTTCTACAGTCAAATCGCAGCCTTCTTGCTAAATCACACTTCAGAAAACGTGCCCACATGTGGCTGGAATCAAAATCGCAGCAACAGAAACCAATTCGCAGCATTTTAGAACAGTCTGCCTATTGAAAACCACTTGGTCTGGGGGCTGGGAGGCTGTGAGACAGCTTGGGAACCTTTCGTAAGAGGGCTGGGCAAAAACAGCAGTAGAGAGAGTGTGGGACAAGGAGGGAGAGAGAGAAAACTCAGCACAAGGGGCCATAAATAAGGACTGGTCCTCCCGTAGGTCTTCATTGCAATAGAAATTTGTTTGTACAAAGTGGCTCACAAAGGAGCAACAACTGAATAAAAATTTCAACAACTGTGGGAGTATAGGGGCTCTCAATTTATAGACTAGGGTGCCCCCCCTCCTCTGTCACGAGGGCAAAGTTTCCCTTTAAACTTTTTCACTTTTTTTCTCTTTTCCTTTGCTCCCCGGTTTGGTCCCCTACCGGGATCACCAAAGTACCCACTTGATCTCTCGGAGTTGCCACTGACTTGCTGACTGGAACCTCTGCTGGACTGAGTGTCCTTCACCTTCACAAACCTACCTGGCTCCTTCAGATGCTCAAAAGAAGAGCATAGATCTCTTCCTGGGAGCTACCGTCCTGAAGAGCCTTTCCTTCCCAAAACACTTGCTGAATCTCCGTGAAGCGCAACTAGTGCCCGAGACATGCCCCAGAAACTCAATACAAGAGTAGGAAGGCACCTATGAAGTCAGTTCTCCAAAACTCCTTTACTGGCTAGTTATGACTAGCTAAACTTAGCTGGGGCTAAGTTAGCAGAACCGCCAAAAGGATTTGGCTGCGCCGCCAAAGTTAGTCGAACTGCCAAAAGGGAGGCCAGCCGCCGGGATTCGAACGCAGGACTTGGAGGTAACTACACGCAGAGCTTTACGTTGGGCTAACCAAGAGGGCGGGTCATTGCTATTAGTTACTAAAGGCCCCCACTAGCTTATATCGTGTCTCTGCTTCTCCACACGCTCAAACCTTTCCTCTCCGCAGTCGACAAGCGGAATCAAACCTACAACCACCTGTTCGAGGAACCGCCGCACTAACCACAGAGCCAACCACTTGGTTGGTGTAACCAAGCGCGCCTTCTTCTCTTTATTCTGTGAACTCTGCGCAGGCACGTCCAAAAGATTGCGCACCCGCGTGCAGGGATTCGAACTCGGGACCTCGGAGACCATAGTCGAGGCACTTATCGTCGAGCCAACCACGGGGACCTAGTCACGGTTAGTGTAACTTAGCCGAGCCCGTGGTCTATATCCTGTACTCGATTGATTGGCAAAAGGGGGTCGGCCCCCTCGTCGGCTCGCGACCTGTCTCCCCTCTGCCGGTGATCGAACCTGTGACCTGTAGGCTAGTGCTCTGAATACATCACGGCCTGGCTAGCCACCGGGGCTGTGGCCTTGCTTGACTATGCTATTCCACGTATTGGTTATATAGAAGCTTTTGGGCTTCCGAGCTATGGCGAGCTGCTCGGCGCCATGCACACATCGAACGCTTAAACCGTGGCGTCGCCCTTCTGCTCTAGACCCTGGAGCATCCACAGACGAGAGGTGGTCGGCAATGAAGCTGTCAATCGGTCGTAGGATCTCTTCTCGACTTTCCGTCACTCTCCGTCGAGTTCCGGTGGCGGATTTCCGTTGAGGCACCAAGTGTCCGTCGAGCTAGCGCGCACGATCTGGAGCTCCGCTATGATCACTGCTCCGGCTCTGTGATCCCATCGAGGGAGAACCTTGTTGTACCAAAGGGCTCCTGGAATGGAGTCCTGAAGCTCCTAGACTACGCCTTACCGGCTGAAGCGTGACGGAACTGTAGTTCCGTCCTCTTCCGTCGGTAAACGGCAGGGTCTCAGAGAGATCGTTCTCTAAGACCCGGACTCCGCACACCCTGCCGTTTGGTAGGGGAGATGTTCGGAGGGGTCTTCAAGTAGCCACGAGTTTTCGAGTTGAACGGTCAGCTACACACCCCACACTACTCTCTGCATCATCGACGGAATCCCCTGAGCGATCACTGCGACGCTCACGACGCCCTCCACAGCCTTTCGTTCGCAACGACCTTTCGTGGGCTTCTTCTCCAAGCCAAGGGGAAGCCCTGGCTCTAAGGGTAGCCCTTGCCTTCACCTGCAGACACCAAACTCGACGAAGGGGAGGGGATATGAACAATGCCTCACAACGACCTTCATTCGTGAACACCAAACAGACACTTAGGGAGAAATGATCTTGGCATTCAAAAGGAAGGGGGCCCTGTGGTCAAAACGCCACAGGGCAGATTACATTGAAAGAAGAAGAAGAGGAAAATCTCACACTCTCTCCCTCAGGATTACAAGGAGCTCTCAGCTCTGCATGTTCTCTCCCAGCTCTGGTCTCTCACCATTCTGGTCTAAACCTTCTGTTCCCCCCTGAATCCTGCGTGTGAGTGGTTTTGTATTTTTGGAGGGAGTTCTCTCCTTGGCTCCAACGTCCAGCCGCCTCCATTAAGGCTTCTTTCCTCCTTTGGTACACCTTCCAACAGTCACTTAGAAGGGCCAATCAATTCAAATGCCCGTTTGAATTGAACCCTTTAGCCATAGTTGGGGAGTCCAACCTTACCATGGGCTGCTTCCCTTGGTTAGGTCTTAGAGGTGTCAAAGGGTTGCTCCCCCTTTGACCCAAAAGAGGGCAAGGACCTCCTCCTTGCGGCTGATGTCGAGTCCGGAGGGAATGATGGAGGGACGGACTGAGGCTCAGTCCCTTGTCAACGGGCCACCCGTTACATTCCCCCCCCTTTTACTCTTGCTCCCTCGCTTCTTTGGAAAGGGGTGTGACTCATTGTAGCCGCGCACGATGTCCACGAACCACCATAGAGAAGGTTCCGTCCTCCACGAGTCTCCACTTGAAGGCTGCTCCCTCCAATGACACAGGTACAATCTGTTAGGCCCGAACTGGTTCGGCGGTCTATCACGGTGTGCCATGATACTCTCGAGGTCTTCACCATCTCCTTGATCCATCACTAAAGCCGGACCTCTATTTCGCTGCTCCTGATCTGGATCCTCTTCCAGATCTTTACCCAGCTGCTCCCGGGCAGATCTCAGCCTTTTTTTCCACTCCTTGTGGATGGCTCCTCCTACAGAAGGTAGTACTGATGCAGCAGGAGCTCGCAGCTCACTGTCCCTTTCATTAGCTTCATCTTGCCCACCACGGTGGCAAGTCTTTACATAGGCATCCATACCCACATTCTCTTGTTGTTCCAACCTGTCAGGTGCCTTGGCTGGAGGGTCTATTTCTGGACATACCTTCATTTCCTGGTCATCCTCCCGTTTAGGAAGAAGCTCCCTTGGAAGCTCTTTGGGTAGGATCTCAGCGTCCTTCGCCAGTAAACCCTGCACCTCTTTTGGTATGTGTTCCATAGATGGAGCTGAGTTCTCCTCATGCTCTTCCAAGACCACTAGGTAGGCTGTACTACCTTTCCCTACTGCTTCTTGCAATGGCATAGCTGAGAGGAGTTGGGGCAACGTGCCTCCTGTTTGCCTTGATGCTTTTACCACCTCCCAACCTTCATCCTTGCAGAATACTAGCTGTTCATCATGGCTGTTGATCAGGACCCTGTTGGCCCTCAACCACGTTTGCCCGAACACCATGTCGAAGTCATCCATCTCCAGTACAGAAAATTCTGCCTTGTGAGAACAGCCTCCCACTTGGACACTGACTCCTTTAGCCACCTTGACCACTGCTTGCCCTAGAGTGTTTACTGTCTTCATGACTTTGCCTTCACATAATTCAGCTCTTAGCCCGATCTCCTTGGCTTTCTTGGAGGTGATGAAGTTATGGCTAGCTCCACTGTCCACCATAGCCCTCACTGGGTGTCCGTTTACTGTAACAGTAATGAACAGCAGACCAGATGCTACCTTATCTTCACTCATAGCCCCTAGAAGCTGAAGGGGTGTCATGGTTTGTGTGGGCTGTCCATCCTCAATTTCCTGGATAGTTTGAAGTGACTGTCTCATAGGGCAATCCCTGGCAAAATGGGCTCCAGTGCAGATATAACAGCCACTCCCTTTCGGGGCTGAAAGGCTTGATGAAGCTTTGGCTGATCCCACACTGCTTTTGGGCTGAACAGCACCTACTGTACTTTTACCTTTTTTGAGCAGTAGTAACTTCCAGTTTGGCCTGCTCAACTGGACTCTCTCCCATAGGACGGTACTTCTTCTTGGAGACAAACCGCTTGAACTTTTTCTTCTCGAAAGGGGAAACCCCTGGTTCACTTGGCTTGGACTTGGCTTGACCTTGTCTCTCACCACCGTGCTGCTTCTCTTGCCAATCGGTGAGGCGGTCCGCTACCTCATATGCTTCCGTCACAGTCTTTACATGCTCTCTCATGAGCTCATCATGCGCCCAAGGCCTCAGCCTTTTGATGAAGTAGTAAAGCCGATCGGCCTCACTCATCTGCTTGATTTGTAGCATGAGGGAGGAGTGAGCTTTGATGAAGTCCCTCAGGGTTCCGGTGTGTTTGAGACTGTTCAAGGCATCCCGAGCCTTCCATTCGATGTCGGAGGGCAGAAACTGTAATCTCAGCCTTTGTGAGAGCTCATCCCACGTGGAAATCGTGTAGGTGTTGCGGTGGGTTCTCTCATCTTCTTTTTAATTCCTCCACCAAAGCTTGGCATCATCCACCAAATAGGTTGAGGCATGGAGCACTTGCTCTTGGGGCTCGGTGATCTTGGCAAGGGTAAGGTATTGCTGCATATCATAGATAAAGTTCTCCAATACCTTGACTTCCCATGCGCCTGTGTATGGTTCGCGCTCCTTGAGTTTGATCCGATGCTTCCCAAGTGGTCCAACTCCATCATCCTTGATCAGCTTGCTCATCACATGGGCAAGCTCTATCTTACCT
Organism: Dipteris shenzhenensis; assembly: GCF_047967505.1. Lineage (NCBI taxonomy): Eukaryota > Viridiplantae > Streptophyta > Polypodiopsida > Gleicheniales > Dipteridaceae > Dipteris > Dipteris shenzhenensis. The sequence continues at coordinate 27,870,557 of NC_141605.1, read as the reverse complement.
TCTGAAAGTTGCTACTGTAGCAGCCCCTGGCTGGTCTGCAGCTCTGTTAGAGCATGCTCTATGGCCTCAAGCCTCGCTTCATGTTCACGGAATTTGAGTTTAGTTCTGCTCCTGGTGTTGCTTGGCTCAGCACCCACTATTTCATTTGAATCATCCATGAAATGAGACTTTCAAATGAGCTGAACTGCCTGTGGGAGAAAACTGTCAACTCCTATCAAGCTGATACCTTTAGGTGGGACTGACTCTTCTCAGTCCTGCAGCTCTGATACCACTGTCACGAGGGCAAAGTTTCCCTTTAAACTTTTTCACTTTTTTTCTCTTTTCCTTTGCTCCCCGGTTTGGTCCCCTACCGGGATCACCAAAGTACCCACTTGATCTCTCGGAGTTGCCACTGACTTGCTGACTGGAACCTCTGCTGGACTGAGTGTCCTTCACCTTCACAAACCTACCTGGCTCCTTCAGATGCTCAAAAGAAGAGCATAGATCTCTTCCTGGGAGCTACCGTCCTGAAGAGCCTTTCCTTCCCAAAACACTTGCTGAATCTCCGTGAAGCGCAACTAGTGCCCGAGACATGCCCTAGAAACTCAATACAAGAGTAGGAAGGCACCTATGAAGTCAGTTCTCCAAAACTCCTTTACTGGCTAGTTATGACTAGCTAAACTTAGCTGGGGCTAAGTTAGCAGAACCGCCAAAAGGATTTGGCTGCGCCGCCAAAGTTAGTCGAACTGCCAAAAGGGAGGCCAGCCGCCGGGATTCGAACGCAGGACTTGGAGGTAACTACACGCAGAGCTTTACATTGGGCTAACCAAGAGGGCGGGTCATTGCTATTAGTTACTAAAGGCCCCCACTAGCTTATATCGTGTCTCTGCTTCTCCACACGCTCAAACCTTTCCTCTCCGCAGTCGACAAGCGGAATCGAACCTACAACCACCTGTTCGAGGAACCGCCGCACTAACCACAGAGCCAACCACTTGGTTGGTGTAACCAAGCGCGCCTTCTTCTCTTTATTCTGTGAACTCTGCGCAGGCACGTCCAAAAGATTGCGCACCCGCGTGCAGGGATTCGAACTCGGGACCTCGGAGACCATAGTCGAGGCACTTATCGTCGAGCCAACCACGGGGACCTAGTCACGGTTAGTGTAACTTAGCCGAGCCCGTGGTCTATATCCTATACTCGATTGATTGGCAAAAGGGGGTCGGCCCCCTCGGCTCGCGACCTGTCTCCCCTCTGCCGGTGATCGAACCTGTGACCTGTAGGCTAGTGCTCGGAATACATCACGGCCCGGCTAGCCACCGGGGCCGTGGCCTTGCTTGACTATACTATTCCACATATTGGTTATATAGAAGCTTTTGGGCTTCCGAGCTATGGTGAGCTGCCCGGCGCCATGCACACATCGAACGCTTAAACCGTGGCGTCGCCCTTCTGCTCTAGACCCTGGAGCATCCACAGACGAGAGGCACTTATCATCGAGACAACCACGGGGACGTAGTCACGGTTAGTGTAACTTAGCCGAGCCCGTGGTCTATATCCTGTACTCGATTGATTGGCAAAAGGGGGTCAGCCCCCTCGTCGGTTCGCGACCCGTCTCCCCTCTGCCGGTGATCGAACCTGTGACATGTTTTTTCAGTAAGCTCACATGAAAACCAGGATTACTTTGATATTCTGAGGCAATTCATGTTGGTAAGCCAGTGTTCCCACTCGCTTTAATATTTTGAAAGGTCTTGTGAAACGAGGTGAGAGCCTTCTATCTCTGCCAAGAATTAAATTACTTTTCTTAGGAATGATTTTCAAAACTATCATGTCACCGAACTTGAATTCTCGAAAACTATGGTTCTTGTCATAATAACGTTTTTGTCTGTCTTGATACAATGTCGGATGTGTTTGACTTCCTCATCCATCCTCTCAAGCATTTGTTTTGAAATCTCAACTTTGTTCTCAGAATCAGAGAAATTAACTGGTGAATGACAATTTTGGGCATATAGCTTCAAAGCGAGTCATTTGAATTGAGCTATGCCACGAATCATTATAAGCAAACTCAGCCAAAAACAATAATTCAATCCAATTAGTTTGCTTCTCATTAACATACATTCTAAGAATGTCTTCCAAAAAATGATTTACTATTTCAGTTTCATCTGTTTGCGGATGAAATGCTGCGCTCATTTTTAGTTCAATTCTTATGGCTTTAAATGTAGCCCGCCAAAAATTAGATGTGAACTTTGAATCCTTGTCGAAAACAACACTCTTAGGCATACTGTGCAAGCGAAAGATTTCTCTTACAAATAATTCTGCTACCTCAAGTGCACCATCAATCGTTTTCATTGGAAAAAAATGGGCCATTTTGGTCAAACGATCAACAAGAACAAGAATAGTATCATATCCCCCTGTAGTACCCTCTAGTAGGCAATTTAGTGATGAAGTCCCGCTACTACACATGGGTTCTAGTCCGACGCTTAAGGAGCGATGATTAGCACGCGCGGGGCGCTAATCGTCAATAATCAAAGTGTGATTTATTAAGGGTCACTTTATAGCAACTTTAGGCAAACGTCACTATATAGCCACGTTTAAAGAGTGCTGCTATATAGCGACCTTTATTAGACTTGTAAATAGTCGCTATATAGCGACACTTATTAGACTTGTGAATGGTCACTATATAGTGACACTGAGACAGTTTCCTATAACATCGTTTTACAAAGAGTTTTTTTTCATACCGACCTAAAGAGAGTTTTCCCAATGACAATTTTTTTTTCCTTTTCATACATGTTTAATCCTTTGAGAGAATAAAAGTACAAGAGCATGTACATCAAGCCTCTGAAGCTCATATATTCATGTCTAAGTTTGAGACGAAAAAAATCAATGAAGAGCATTTACATCAATGGCTTCATCTTGAGCCAAGTCTAACCTACCAAACAAGTCTATCTCTAACTCTATACTGAGTTGATCTCCTATATCATCATCGTACTCTAGCATCGTACGTTCACCTAAGAGTACTTGATAAAGTATGGTGTTTCTTCATGATCATCATCTTCTTTCTAAATATCGTGATCTCCATCTTCCTCCCATACGATGTCATTATATGCATCTTTCTCTTGGCTCATATTGTGATCTTCATCTTCTTTGCTAGATCCGTATGGATCAATTAGATCCGGCATCGCTACTGGCATCTCCATATCCACATCTCTATCTTCAAAAATTTTGCTTACTTCGTGGTGCAACTTGGCTCATGTACCACCATCTTGGATCACAATGATCCAGATGAAAGACCACCTATATTGAAGATGGGTGCCAAATCCCATCAATTACATATATCAAATTATGCTTAAGTACATGTATCAATGGATCTTTAAAAAGAAAGCTTTGATTAATTCAATCATTAGTATGCACTTGCTCACAATGCTCGGGAAGAACAAAAGTATCACTTTCATCAGTCCAAAGTTTGGTGGAGTCTATTGCAAAGAAATTGCTACTATCTTTTCTCACTGTCGCATGGGGACCGTTGTAAATAGTTCTAAACCATTTTACATCAAAAATGAAAATACTAAATTGTCTGAAATCAATTTCATAGATTTCGCGGATGGTTCCATAATAATCTAATTGTGAGGAGAGAAGATTGGTACCCAAAGCACTTGCTGGGCTATCTTGTGTGAAGTTAGCCATGACTCCACAATCATATGTGACTCTCTTTGAATCAATGCATTCCACATGAAAATGTCATCCATATGACCATAATGCGCTGTACCTTTTGTACTGCAAAAAAGCATCATTAAAACAATGAAGATGCATCTATTTTATAGCATATATTGCCACAAATAATTACTTAATTACATCCATCATACATCCAGATGATAACTCTCGCTCGCGCTCGGTTATTGTCTCTTTATCGTGTTGGGCTTTACATAGAGCCAGTTGTAGCTAATCAAGTGACATGTGAGTGGGGAGAAGGGTGAGATCCCATGGATATGGTTGCGATCGTTTGTACATTACTCTGAATCTCCTCCTTGCATTTATTGTTTCTGCTTGGTCGCTTCATATCTCTCAATCCACTTCTGCATCTCCTTGCTATTGAGCATACAAAACTTATTGAATTTCTCCATTTGCTCTTTGCGCATCTTTCTTTCAATTCATTTTCCTTAGGGAACCTCGCCAACGATGCGATCATCATCCTTGTTATGCACCCAAGCTTCCGGCATATCGAGATCCATGGATATAAGAAACTATATGATATATACTAATGACTCTTACACAAGCCATCCCTCTACCATGCGTGCTTCTGGTCTTGCTTTTGTTCTTACAAATCCCTTCAAAATTTTCATAAACCGCTCGGCGAGAAAAAACATCCACCGACTATGAACGATACTTGCAATGGCCACCTCATCAACTATGTGCACAAGCAAGTGCATTTGAGTTATCATAATGCTCGAGGGAAAGTGCTTCTCAAGCAAGCATACGGCTTCGATGGATTCCACCCTAGCCTTCTCGATGCTGGACATGGAGATCTCTTTTTGAGATATCCACCTATTTTACATGCCCATGTAAGATATATTCATAATCAGTCTACAAATTATTTAGATTAAATTGAAAAAAATGCAATGAATGCGGTTTGATAGTAAGCATACCTCACAATACCACTGATCTTGAATATAAAACACTATATTAGAGAATTTGGGAAAATCCCAATTCCCACGAAATAAAATATAGTCACTTCAAAAGTAAAATTTGATGTTTTTTATTGAAACATTAGCTCCATTGAGGACCATGCACAATACTTTCCCAATTCCTAGAAACCCAAGCAAAAATCTTCTGTATGTTGCTATGGCAAAAGGCCTTAATAGATGTGAACATGGCTCCATGGCCAAAAAATTTGTTGATTTGCTAGTGAAAGAAAGATGTTTGTTGTTTTGTATGCATCAAAACCACAAACAAAAGCGAATTTATAGATGTTGCGTTAGGAAGATTCATTGGAGTAAATTAAATTGCAGTATTGATATATGCAATAGGATTGTTATAGATCTTTGACATCCATCATATAACTGTGGTCTTCAAAAACAAAATTAAACTTGCAACAACTGTTAATTTTTATTTGGTATATAAGATGTATCAAATTAATGTCAAATGCATATGTTTCTATGTTGATAAATTGCAGTATTGACATATGCTATTGACATATGCAATAGGATTATGGTAGAGCTTTGACATCCATCATATAAATGTGGTGTTCAAAAACACCGTTCCATCACAATAGAGCTCATGAAACTCTCCATCACAATAGAGCTATAATCAAAACCATTGACATAGCCAATTTTGCACCACATCGTTTAACATAATCATTAACAATTCCATACTAGTATTCATACTCACAAAGTAGCTCATCTCCGAAGGAGATATCCTTTATGGTTTGCACAGTAATGTAGCCATGGGCACTCAAATTTCCTTGTGACTTTTGAGCCCAAGGTGGTAGTTTAGGGATGTATACAAATATAACATTTGTTCTTTCTTTATAATACATTGAGCTATTTATATATCCAGCAATGTTTCCATACAATACATCTCCCACAATACATTTCACATCTGTCAATGGCTCAATGAATGGATCGTCAAACATTCCATAAGTCTTCATCCTTGGGAAAAACTTGAGGAGAGATCTCCAAGTATCATAATCATACTTTGGACCATTATATACCATCAAATCTTGTTTTTTCTTGATGCTCGTATGTACAAAAAGACCATATCTTGCCCCAGGTATTGTTGATTTCTTTACTTCATAATGGATGCCATCCATTTCGAACACGTGCTCAATGGGTATGGGCAATTTATGTTTCCATAAGCCATTGGATGCAGGGTCAAAATTTGTAATAAGATAGCTCTTCAACTTTTCAGGACAATCTGGAACACCTATCATATGTTTAAAATCAAAAAATCATTCTTTTAGTGGAGGAATACAAACTCACATCACAAAGCACATAGCATTTTTTGGACAAGGTACTAACTCAATGTCTATTAATTCTTTCACAAAACAAATTGAAACATAATGTTTTGCTAGTTGAATCTAACCAAATAGTGTCCAAATATAAATCAGAATGTAGGTACAAATGTTTTAGTTGAGCATTTGTGTCTACAACTCTAATTAACAAGATCACTCACATTCCCTAATGGTTGTCTATGCAATAAAATTGAATCAAGTTGGCTAAGAATGCCCTTGCAACATCGGCAGTGATTCCCCTTTCCTTGCATCCAAGAACCATAGCAAAGCGTTTTGCCTCACTATCTTTCAATGGCCCCATTTTGGCAATTTTTCCTAGCATGCATTCTTCCTCTTCATTCAATGTAACATGTTGAGCATGCACCATACTTCTTGTAGTAGGACAAGTCCCTCTCACTCTAGTTTTGGTTATAGGTGAAGTAATACCTTTCTCTGTGTCTTTTTTTGAACTACGAGTAGACATATGAGATTCGACATTCATCCTTTCGAGAACTTCTTTGTTTTTTTCTTTGAATTCAAGGATCACTGGTTGAAAATAATAGAACATATCATGCCCTTCGACAATCGGAGCTTGACCAAATCTGTTAGAAGAGATGGCACTGCGCACATCTACTGCATTATCTAGCATCTGTAGGTACGGTAATAACTCATGAAGCAAAATAGAATCACCACAATCTATATCAAATTTTGTAGGGAAAATGCAATTTTCTGCTGGATTAACACAACCCGTGTAAGGCGAAACATCAATGAACACTGTTCTTGCTGGTTTGCATTCCTCTTTAAAACAACACCACACTCTCATCAATGGTTTAAACTCCGCTTCCACATTCATCCTATCTGGTCGAATGATTCTACTCTTTGTATGCTTGTGGCATGCCATCGCACCCCAAACCATGAAGAAATGTAACTTTCTGTTAACATGATGCTCCAAAGTGTCCAGCATGTGTTGCACCATGCCCTTTTCTCCTGAAGTGGACCAAATGCCAACATGGTAGTGATCGAGCAACCATTGTAGAAACTCTAAACACCCAGGACGGAGAACAAGCCAATGCTTCCCATTGTGCAAGCTCATATGTTTATTTGACTTCGAACAACAACGCTCGAGCAATAACCCTTTCAAATCTATTATCACCGCTAGTCTTATTTTTGTTATCACCTCTTTTGACATTATTTCTGAGGGTGACATTATGTCTTCTCCTTTACCTTCTAAGATTTCTTCCTGCACCTTGGCTTCATACAATGACATTGCATCTTCTCCTTTACCTTCTAAGCTTGCATTCACATTTGTCAATGGAACATTAACTGCAGACATTGCATCCTCAACATTTTCAATCAACCATGTTGAGCTTGGAACTTGCATGCTAATGTTCATATTAGGCACATAATGAATCATTGGATCAGGTGTCACATGTACAGGCAATGCTTCTAGCGATGTGAAATTGAGATGGCCAATATCTGTTAATAAACAAGGAAATGAAATTCATAAGTAGAAACAAACTGAATATTGAGATGGAAAACCAAATTGTCAAACTTTAGGTTGTGTGCTCTCAATGCAATTTGTTTGTGTGAAAGCATTCATGTTTTTCTTTTTCAAAACAAAATTGGAATACTAAAAAAAAGAAAGCATTCATGTTCATATGCTTAGTATACCCCCTAAAGTTGTTGAATCTATATCCTTTCAAGTTATTTTAATCCCCAAAACTACATATCCTTACAATGCCAAAAACCTTTGCATAATAGATAGAGTGGAGTCCAACATTATCTAGCATTGCCCGAGTGTTCCCACTAAGAAAAGATTTGGCCAAGCGGCCAAAACATATTTGAGCATTCATATGAAGTGAATAAGGATAGAAACAATAATTTACACTAATTCATTCATCACGATCAAGACTCAACACACTTTTTAACATTTATGAACTCATAAATAAATTTGGATGTGTATCACACTCTAAAGGTATTACAACATGCAAACACATCTTTTCATGAAATATAGAAAATTAAACATATTCAAGAATACATATGAATGTTTGAATTATGGCAATGAGATAGAATGAATTTCCAAGTAATATTAAAAGATCTTTGGAACAAAATTAATACATCATATGGAGAATATAGCAAGATAACATATGGAAAACACGAACACCATATAAAAGGACAATTTCAAGGACCTGTTGCTTCCTCTTCTGTTTCCCAAAACTTTGAAGCATGTTTTTGTAAATGCTCACGCTGCTCTTCATTGAAGGGTTGAAGCTCTTTTTGTCCTGGTATGGTATCAATTTCTTTATCCCCTCCACCTTCAATTGTATCATCTTCTTTTGATACCCCCTCTATTGCCAATATTGGTTCTTGCAAGCCAGCCCATTGTCAAATTTCATGATTACTGTAAGCATACGTGCAACATATACTTTCAACCTTTGCCAACTCCTCATAAGTCTCAACAACTGAAACAACACGCCTCTTACAAGAAAGAGACTCTATTGCAGCAAGCCCCTCAGAAGAACAAGTCCAATACATACTCATCTTCTCGACAGAAACCCATGATCATGTCTTTCATGATACTTGAACGTTTTCTTTTCAAGGATAATTCAATGTCAAATTCATCATCATCCTCCTCGTCATCATCATCCTCATCACCTGATTCTTCTGCACCACTTGATTTTTCATATTTTTCATCTGCAACATATATTGATGGCTTACATTGTGAATTGGTATAGCGCTCAATATCGTTGAAATGCTTTTCCTTGCTTACCAGTACACAGGCAATTAAGCCATCCATAGATCCAGTGACAAATATATCTGTAGTTTCAAAATTAAGGCAACCGAAGTGTATTTTATATTGTCCGCATGCCTTATTTAATGCATTCTTCAAACATGATACATGATCCATGGTCAAGAACACCACAAGAAGGAATTGCACTGGGGGAGAAGCGATTGTCATCAAGCTTTTCAACAAACACTCAAAGCGATCCTCATTCCAATTTCTACTTCTGCTTGGTCCATACATTACATCCAAAAAGGCAACCCCTATTGCCATTGGCTCTTGGTACACATTATGTATAAATTCCATTCCCTCCATGTTTGAACCGACTGTGTAGAACCTCCAAGGCCGGGTGGAATTCGGTCCATGACTTGCACCTTCACTTTGTCCCATAATCCACCTCAGATACCCCTTTGCAGCATCAGGCAATGGTGGAGTTTCCTTGCCCTGTTGAAGCTTCACTTTTAACCATGAGTCAGAGCAACCACGAATCCGATGATACAATTCTGGAGTAATTTTAAAATGTGATCTGCACTCATCCCAATTTTTTAACATTAAAGAAGGCCGTTCTGCCGATATAAACATATAAAGTTCTTCTTGTAGTGCAACATCTCTCTTGATCTGCATAGCTCGTCCTTCAATATCAAGAATCATGGCATCAGTCTTTGTTTTAGCTATGACTACTCTACCTTCCTTAATGTCATTTTGGATTCGACCAATTTGATCATCACTCAATCCACGCAAGCATCTAAACATTGAGACTGTGGGTTGCCTACGGCATTTTCCATCTTGTGAATATTTGCCTGCAATGTAATCCTCAAGGATGGAGATCCAACCATCATAAATGGCATCGCTTGTGATTATCATATGTACATCCTTCGTGGCAAAGCTATTGCCCAATGTTACCTTGCCAGTGTCAATGAAAGCCTGCAAAATATATGAATCCATTAGAATGCAATAATTAAGAAAAACGACTTGTAAAAAATGATTCATAATTCAAATCTGTACTTACATCCCAATTCTCACGATCTGGATGTCCTTTTGCAAGCCCTTGTTGTGCTTTCTTGGGTCTGTTAAAGAGAATCCATTGTCCCCTCACCTGCTTAAGTATATCAATGTATGGAGATTGTCTCAAGATATTTTGAGACTCCATGTTTGCCATCTTTGATATCTCCACACAAAATCGTGCGGGACAATTCACTACAATCCTCGCCTGGTGGGTGCGGTAGTAGTTCTTTCTTTGGGCCGTGCTGTTATCATCATTAGATGTGAATATTTTAGCAGCATATATTGAATGTTGTCCAGATAGTATCCAGTAGTGGCACTTGGTTAAATCCTTTTTATCTACCCTTTGTAGGGGCTGCTTTGTTTCAGGATTGAAAGGCATTAAATCCGCTACAGTAGCAGGAGGCCTAGAGTTATAACCGAAGTCTGCAGCAAGCTTCTCCACATGCTCTTTGTTCAACCCTCTATATACATAGCTTGGAGGAGCTTTTTGACATCTTGCAACTGGAATTGAAAATGTTGCATGCAACCCGAATGGGTAGTATTTTTCATATTCCACCAAGCCTGATGGTTTCTTTTGCCCTTTTTTTCCTATGACCTTTCCACTTGGCTCCAATTCACTACCACTGCTTCTTTCCACAACTGCTAGCATACCCTCTGGAGGTGTTCCTTCTTGTGGTAGATCAACTATAGTTAGCTTTCCTTTCATTGCTCCTTCTCCGCTACCACCTGGTGCTTGAACCATAGTCGATTTACCTTTCTTTGTTCCTTCCCCACTATCTTCCCCACTCTTACGCTTCTTTAATGTTGCTGAAACTTTGCGATATGATTGAATGATTGTTGTCACTGTGTGAATTTCATTTCCATCAGTTGATTCAACACTTATCCAGCCTCTTGAGTGCATGTTGTCATCTACATCAGACTTCATACGAGATGCTTCATAATCACTGGGATCCAAGAGAAACTTCTTATTTTGATTTATAATGATCAACAATCCAATATCTCCCTCTTTTCCAACCACATCTTCAGTGATTTGATGTACCGATCCAACACAAGTGTATGCACTTTTATTAGGTAACAAAACAAATAAGTGAACTCGTGTCAACTGTGCTCCCTCAATACTATATATGTCAAAGTACCAAGGTATGCTTTTCTCTGCAAATCCACTTACAACTTTCTCAACCTTCTTCACATTTGTGTCTTTCCTGTAAAAGACCCAAGCAATATATAAAGTATCATCTTTATAATCTTTAAAGTTAGACAAAACACATTATCGATAAACATATCTGATATAGAATCTAGAATTGACACTAGACCTAGTAGTAGATTTGAAAAAGTACTAGATTCTAGGGAGATTTGGCCACACTAGGGAGAATTGGCCGTGCGGCCAAATCTTATGGGCTTCTTTTAAAGCACTGGAAGGGGAGGTTTAGATGTGTAGCCAAATCATATGGGCTTCTTTCAAAGCACCAAAGTTTGGGGAGATTTGGCCTTGTGGCCAGATCTTGTGGGCTTCTTTCAAAGCACTAGGGTCTGGAGAGATTTGGCTGTGCAACCAAATCTTGCTAGCTTCTTTCAAATCAGTCAAATCTTTCTAGCTTCTTTTAAATCACTTGGGTTTAGGGAGATTTGGCCGTGCGGCCAAATCTTGCTAACTTCTTTCTAATCACGAGGGTCTATGGAGATTTGGCCGTGCGGCTAAATCTTTTCAAAGCACAAGGGTTTGGGGAGATTTGTGTGCAGTCAAATCTTGGTAGCTTCTTTCTAATCACAAGGGTCTATGGAGATTTGGCCGTGCAGCCAAATCTTTTCAAAGCACCAGGTTTAGGGAGATTTGGCCGTGTGGCCAAATCTTGCTAGCTTCTTTCTAATCACGAGGGTCTATGGAGATTTGGCCATACTGCCAAATCTTTTCAAAGCACCAGTGTTTGGGGAGATTTGTGTGTGGTCAAATCATGCTAGCTTCCTTCTAATCACGAGGGTCTATGGAGATTTGGCCATACTGCCAAATCTTTTCAAAGCACCAGGGTTTGGGGAGATTTGTGTGCGGTCAAATCATGCTAGCTTCTTTGTAATCGTAAGGGTCTATGGAGATTTGGCCATGTAGCCAAATCTTTTCAAAGCACCAGGTTTGGGGAGATTTGGCCATGCAGCCAAATCTTTTCAAAGCACCAGGTTTGGGGAGATTTGGCTGTGCAACGAAATCTTTTCAAAGCACCAGGTTTAAGGAGATTTGGCTATTCAGCCAAATCTTTTCAAAAGGTTTGGGGAGATTTAACTACGATGCGAAATCTTTCTAGCTTTTTATAAGTCACGAGGGTTTAGGGAAATTTGACTGTGCGGCCAAATCTTGCTAGCTTTTTTCTAATCACAAGGGTCTAGGGAGATTTGGCCATGCGGCCAAATCTTTTGAAAGCAACAGGATTTGAGGAGATTTGGTTGTGATGCCAAATCTTTCTAGCTTCTTTTAAATCACCTAGGTCTAAGGAGATTTGGCCATGCGGCCAAATCTTACTAGCTTCTTCTAATCACGAGGGTCGAGGGAGATTTGGCCATGCGGCCAAATCTTACTATCTTCTTTCTAATCACGAGTGTCGAGGAAGATTTGGTTGTGTGGCCAAATCTTACTAGCTTCTTCTAATCACGAGGGTCGAGGGAGATTTGGCCATGCGGCCAAATCTTGCTATCTTCTTTCTAATCACGAGTGTCGAGGAAGATTTGGTTGTGTGGCCAAATCTTTTCAAAGCAGCAAGGTTTAGGAAGATTTAGTTGTGATGCCAAATCTTTATAGCTTCTTTGAAATCACCAAGATCTAGGGAGATTTGGCTGTACGGCCAAATGTTGTATGTTTTGAAAGAAGCCAGAAGATTTGGCCGCATGGCCAAATCTCCCCATTTAAAATTTAAAATTCAAATCTTAAGATTCAAATTTCAAATCTGAAAATTTCAAAATCTTAGATTCAAAATTCAAAATTTAAAATTCAAAATTCAAAATTCAAAATTCAAAATTCAAAATTCAAAATCTTAGATACAGAATTCAAATTTCAAATTTGAAGATATGTAAGTGAAATCATATACTAAAGACCCTACTTTCAAATCACACTTCGAGATTCCTACTTTTACAAGACTCTTTCTTTCAAATCGTGGTGTTCCGAAATGGAGAAAATGGAGAACATGCAAGAATTAGGTACACTTTCGATTTCTTTCGTTTTCTTACTTGAATGATTGAGTAGCCATCGTAGGAGCTAAAGAGAGAGTAGCTGTAGCAATTGTAGAAGTTGTCTTTCTTGCTGGAGTAATTCTACCGGTGTGGGCGATGAGGAAGAAGATGGACGGAACGAGGAAGGAAGGAGGACGAGGGCTCTGATGGTAGGAGAAGCAGAAACCAAGCACCAGGAGGAAGATGACGGACGGAAGAAAAAAGGCGTCGAGGGCGATGAGGAGGAAGATGGAGGTGACGAGGAAGAAGGCGTTGCGGTGATGAAGGAAGGAGGAGCAGAAACCGCACGGAAAGGCATTGTAGTGATGAAGGAAGGAGGAGCAGAAACCGCGATGGGAAGGCGTTCCAGTGGAGCAGCAGAAGCCACGACGGGGAGGAAGAGGGAGCCGACGACGAGGAGAAAGAGGGAGCCGACGAAGGAAGGCGTTGCAGCGACGACGACGATGAGGAAGAGGGAGCAGAAGAAGCCACGACGGGGAGGAAGAGGGAGCCGACGACGAGGAGGAAGAGGGAGCCGACGAAGGAAGGCGTTGCAGCGACGACGACGACGAGGAAGAGGGAGCAGAAGAAGCGACGACGGGGAGGAAGAGGGAGCCAACGACGAGGAGGAAGAGGGAGCCGACGACGGAAGGCGTTGCAGCGACGACGACGACGAGGAAGAGGGCGCCGACGACGGAAGGCGTCGCAGCGACGACGAGGAAGAGGGAGCCGAGGACGGAAGCCGCTGCAGTGACGACGACGAGGAAGAAGGAGGACGAGGAAGAAGGATGACGATGAAGAAGGAAATCTCCAAAAATGGGGGGGAAGAAGCAATCCCCCAAAAAAGCATGCTTTGGGGGAAGGGAGCAATCCCCCCAAAAGCATGAAGAGCAAAAAAAAAAAAAAAAAAAAAAGACCTCTTTCTAATCCAACTATTGTGTGTGGAATCTATGGAGAGTTGAATTGGTAATGGAATTTTAAAACCTACATAGTTAAGTACACATTGCTAGAACAAAACTCGGATGGGGAACCTCCCGGGACCTCTTATTTTGACATAGTTTTGAGCTTTTTTGCTTGCAATTAGCTAAGCAAGGGTGGAGGAGTGTTTTTCAAGAACTACCCCATCTAAGACGTTGTCCTAAAGCTCTCAAACCACCCTAGGTACACATTGGAGATCTAGGAAGGGAGAGAACAAGGTGAGCCTAGCACTTGATTCCCCATGAAGACGAATTCAATTCCTTCTCATAGGTTTACTTTTTATGCTTGGTTTAAAAGGCTTGTTTAGCTTTGCCTTTTAAAGTTTTGGTTTTTTAATAGTTTTAGATTTTCTAGTTTGCTTTTAAAGTAATAGTATGATTTTAAAGTGTAATAGCATGAATCATGAAAAGCATGAAAAGCATGTACGATTTTTTTGAAAGTAGGATCTCTACATTTGAATTTCAAAATTTGAAACTTGAAACTTGAAATTTGAATTTTTAATTTTAAATTTTGAATTTTGAATTTTAAACTTTAAATTTTAAATTTTAAAATCTGGATCTTCAATTTTTAAATTTAACGTTTGAAGATTTGTCCATGTGGCCAAATCTTCCTAGTGATTTCAAATAAGATTTGGCCATGTGGCCAAATCTTCCTAGTGATTCGAAAGAAGCATTTGGCAGCATGGCAAAATCTTCCCAAACCCTAATGCTTTGAAAGATTTGGCCACATGGCCAAATCTCCCAGAACCTGGTGATTTGAAAGAAGCATGCAAGAGGAGGTTGCACAGCCAAAACTCTCCATACCCTAGTGCTTTGAAAGAAGCCTGCAAGATTTGGCCACACGACCAAATCTCCCCAAGTTTGAAAGAACGCCACAACCAAATCTTCTCAGTGCTTTGAAAGAAGTCACGGAGGTCTCGAAGGATTTGATTGTGCATCCAAATCTTGCTAGCTTCTTTGAAAGCACCAAGGTTTGAGCAGATTTGGCCGTGTGGCCAAATCTTATTGCTTCTTTCAAAGCGCTAGTGTCTTAGGAGATTTGGCCATGTGGCCAAATCTTGTGGTCTTCTTTCAAAGAACCAAGGTCTAAGTAGATTTGGATGTGTGCATAAATCTTTATGGCTTCTTGAAAGCACCAGCATCTCGGGAGATTTGGTTGTGTGGACAAATCTTGCTATCTCCCTTTCAAAGCACCATGGTCTGTGAAGATTTGGCCATGTAGCCAAATTTTGCTGCCTAAAATTTAAAGCACCAAGGTTTAGGAAGATTTGGTCTTGCAATGAAATCTTGTAAAGTATTTTCATCCTAAGTCACACCATTAGATATCAATATTGAACTATAACAAATGCTATGTACTATGCAGATGCCACATTGAAAGTGGGGGTTAAAGTCAACTTGCTTGTCAGTGGAAAGATTGTTGCCATTGGGACAATATTCTCTACATCACATGATGACATGTGCCAAGGTGTGCCCTTGGGAGAAAACAATGTATCGGTGGCGATCGATATTTGTATGGATGAAAGTGCACTTCTTCCATTTCCTACAATGGATGCATTCTTAGTCTATGAGGCTTTGGGTAGTGTTGTTCGTTGGAAAGCACGATCAATGAGTTGTGTGGACAATGTCAATGAAGCTATTGTACCAATGAATGATATAACATTAGATACCATTGACGTTGAACCTCTATGTGAATATGATGAGTTTTCCATTCGAGAATCATGGAAGGACAAGAAAGTCTTAATATGGGATGAGCAGAAAACCAAGAGCATTGCAGAGGGTGTTGTTTTATATGTCTACCCATTTGAACCTATAAATTTTGAGATGCTTGGTGAAGGTAATCTAGGTGTGGGAATTGAAAAGTATCACAATGATGTATCAGGCATCGATACCATCCACTTAATCAAATGGCCCATTGCACAAATAACCTTTTTAGATGGAACTTCATTAAGAATCGATGACACCATGAATTCTTCAAGTGGTTCTGGGAAAAAGCACATGGAAGATGAGGACCCAATGGAAAAATCCACAAAAAAGAGGCGTTACTGCATGATAAAGAGAAAAGCTAAAAAACATGGCATGCCATTAGCATCATCTAGACTCACAAGGGATGCAGTCATAAAAGTATCTATGATTGATTGTTGTAAACAAAATTGTTGTCAATTTGCCGATCGTCAAATGATATCCAAAGTACGCATAGAGTATTGGGGCCAAAGTTTGGAGGCTCGCACCAATTATGTATATGACACTCTTGGGGTTGCTTGTCGAAAAGATGACAATGGGCAGTTCAAATATGTCTTTTCATTGAATGGTATTCAAGTTTGTTGTAGAGCATGGTATGAAATGCATGGTATTCCAAAAACAACATTTTATCGATACAGGGAGCAATTTGAAATTGGTATACGAAGGTGCATACATGGTAATAAAGGAATCGTGCGGAGAGGTTGGGACCACACAGAACTGGGTAGAGCCATAATCCAAGATTTTGTGGATAACAATTATGAGCGTATGCCACACAAAAGTAGAACACTTCAGGATGGATCAAGGGAAACATAGTTGGTGATACCGGATATATACAAGCAGGTTGATATTCTCTATGAAGTTAACATGCAATTAAAGCATAGTTTGGGTTGTAAGGAGATGTCAACTTCCACATTCAACCGCATATGGAACTCTGAATTCAAGCATGTAACTTTGTCAAAAACAAGTGAATTCTCTAAGTGTGGTTTATGTAGTGCAATCAAGGCTCAGCTTGCAGCGACAAAATGCCAAAATGAACGTAATAAGTTGATGGAAGATAGAAGAAAGCACATGTTACAACAAAAAAGTTGTAGAAATGTGTACTACACTTGGCGCAGATTTTCTGAAATGTATCCTCAGACATACTTGTGCATTATCCATGATAAGATGGACCAAAAGAAGACAGCCATCCCTAGATTACGCAATCGTTCAAAGGACACAGACAAATCCTTTCAGCTCCCAGTGGCTTTGACTGGCATGATAACACATGGACATGGTCAAGGACGTTATGGTCATTTTTCTTTATCCTTGTGGCCGTCGGATCCTAACTTCACAATTGGTTCATTGGCTTTGTGTTTGAGAAATCTTGAAAGATTTGATAACCATGCACTTGGAGATTTGGTACATGATGGGATGCCAAGGTCTGACAATGCTCTGCTAAATGCACTAACCTCAAGAGAAGCATTGGATTCTCACTATGTTTCTAATGGCAAGCAACAACTTCATCTTGGGGCAGTGGGTGGAACATTCAAAGACCTTGGACTTGGAAGTTCCCATCAAGAAAATCCTTATAAGAAACTACCCGAACACCTATTGTTGCAGTTGGATAATTGTGGTTCTGAAAACAAGAATAGGTACTTGTTTGCATACCTATCATTACTTGTTGCTCGAGGGATTTTCAAGTCAATTCAATTGGGATTCTTGATGGTTGGGCATACACATGAGGATATTGATGCAATGTTTAGCAGGTTTTCAGAGAGGTTAAGAACTAGCCAAACATTGACATTTGCACATCTCATGGATACTTTTAGACAATGTGAGGAGTCTTCTCCAACGCCATTTTTGGTAACGGAAGTCCCTGATTTCAAGAGCTATGTTGATGGATGCCTATGCGATGGGAAAGATTCTTTAGTGGGACACTCAAAGCCTCTCCAATTTCGGTTCTTTATGCGAAATGAAGTTCCTATCATGCAATATAAAGTGCATCCACGATCATTAGATTGGCAACCAAGTGAAGGTGGCATTGAGTTATGGAAGAGACATCCGGATGGTCATCCAATGCTACCAAGTGGAGAGCCACCTTATGTAACCATGTTCAAGTATGTGAAGGACCACTTAGATGTGATAGTTGGTATCAAGGAGTATGTACGCTTTTGGGAAAAATGGGCACACTTGCAAGGTCCAGAAGCATCTTTCACAAAGTTTTACAAGCCAGTAGTGAAGTACTGGAAGAGCATGATTGATGAGCTTGATAAACCAAACAATAGTGTAGAGGGCATGTATGAGAGATTTTGGCCAAAGACGCAACATATTGATTGTGTGCAAGTAGTTGATAATGAAAACGATGAGTTTCAAGGAATTGAAGAGTTGAATGATCATTACTGTGGACCTCAAAGGAAAAAGCCAAAACAATCATTTGATCCAATGGTTGATGTACAAAAAGGACACTTTCTTTTGGTCCGACCAGCAGAAAAAATTTACCCAATTTGGCTAGGCATTGCTCAAACTGATGTACAGAAGGATAATAAATCTAAAAATTTCAAGAAGGTTTTCATACAATATTGGGCACCTATATGCAAAAGACACAATGCACAAATTGAGGAGGTATATGCAGATTGTTGGAACAAGGTTTGGATGTGCAATAAAGGTGATCCTCCACGTTGGGAATCTGTTGATGCTATTGTATGGTCATGGGTTCCAAAATGTAACCTCTCAAAGAAGGTTTCCTCAAAGAGCAGCAACCTCCCCATCAAGGTGAAGATACCAACCATTGCACGCAAGCGAGCTTTATCCAATTTGTCTCATAGAATAGATTCCGACTCTGATGCTGACTCCACAATGGAGTGAAGGTACTTGAAAAGCATGACTTTTTTTTCCTTGCACAACAATAATTTAATTGAATATCGACAAATATTTGGAAGGTATGACATTGATCTTTTTTCTTTATCTTTTTTTTTGCAGACCATTGCTTTGTGGTTGCAAGTTCTGCACACTCGACAAAATATCAAGGACTAGTGTTGCATTCTTACTTTTTCTCCAACTAAACTAAAAATGGTGTTTTTGAACACCACCTTTTTTCGAGAAGAGGCAAAAAATGCTTCGTTAAACTCAAACATATGATGTTTTTTTCTCAGCTAATGCAAAACAGGCACACTCCAAATTGTGAGTTTCATATACACGGCAAAATCCAGGGAGAAAGTCAATGGAGTGCACTCAATGCATTGTAATTATAACCCCTCAAAAAATACCATGCATTGGTCGAAACCTCAACATTTGACATTTTATTTATGTTGATGCAAACCATGCACATTTGCGAGATTTGGATGGACTACCAAATCTATGGGAAAAATCAATGAAAAACATTGAATGTTACATAATTACAACCCCTCAAAAGTTCCCAAATTATCAGGATTTTCCCAAATTCTCTAATATGGTGTTATAACATTTCTAACATCTTCTTATAAGCACCCTTTTATTGTAATTGGGAGGATGAACTATCAAAGCAACAAAGAAGTCGTCAATAATATGACATAATCGTACAGCTTAGAATACATGTAAGACCTTATGCCAATCATGGGACTTGAGCCCACTAAGCTTATTATCCTTTGAAAATGCTTCTTTCAAGCAATGCATGTACCCTGTGGGTGTTTGAAAAGAGGTAATGTCTGCCTTGACTGCTTCCTCCTCTCTCATGGAGAGGATCCATGTTGCTTTCAGGAGGATAACTTTTCCCAAAGCACGCAGTTGGGGCCACAAACAAGACATCATCCTATTCATAGCACGCAAGTCTTCTTGCGAGCCTTTGGAACCAATCAAGTGTGCCCAAATAGTAGCCCCCACATTCTTGAAGATATGCATGGGATCCAAGAGATGATTGATTTGTAACTGACCCCAATAAGGAAGCTCTTCAAAGATCGATAGCCTCTTCATACCATGATGAGGTTCCTCTCCATTTGCCCTCCAAGCCTGAATCCAGTCAGTTGCCTTCAAATATGGTGGTGGTGGATCAAGCTGACCTCCACACACGAGATGGTCTAGCGGAAGATATTGACCATGACCTTCATAAACATTTTTCCTCATATATTTGGAGTATCGTGTAAGTGATTTCAAACCCAGTCCACAAATAGGACAAGCATGGTACCCACATGCAACACCAATGGTGGGTACTGGTTTGGGCTCTTTCCCATACATTCGCAAGTGGTGCATGACAATACGACGTTGATGTCATACTTCTCACTTGCAATGAGTGCAATGACAATACAACCTCTCCCTAAGTCACTTTGCGCTTCCACTCGTCCCTTCCATCTGCACACTTCCAAAATCACAACATGAGCTACAAGGAAATCTATTAAGATCCAAAAAATAGCCACCCATGAGCTCCTTTCTCTCTTTTGACAATAAGTTCCTTGAACTCTCGCTAAATAGCGATGCTTTTCACTGTTCCATTGCTATATAGTGACGCTTTGCCCTATTCCATCGCTATATAGTGATGCTTTCTAGATGTAAACATTGCTATATAACGACGTTGGGTGCTTAAACCCGAATCCCCACGTGACGCTTTCTTTCACATCTCTATTGCGGGAAAAGCAAAAATCTCTCCTCCTACCTTATATTCGACGACCTCACATTCCTCCTCTCTATTCCCCACTTTTCACCCCTACCCACCCGAATAGGCTTTATAATGGTGGCATGTGTGTGTGAAATCAAATGCTATCTACCCACTAAAACAATCTGCAATGCCTTTGTACTCTCTGAAGACTACTCACTGAACTAATGAACGTAAGGTTTCAGGTAATGTAATAATATGAAACCGTAGGTGAGCGTATGGACTGATTTCGAGTAGGTACTAGTCGAGAATTTTGGGCATGGCTTAGATTGGCAACTTGGGGAAATTCAAAGCGTCCCCTTTATGGCAATCTAGTCTACTCTGATCTAGATCTATACAATGGTGCTCAATGATGATTTGTCACTGTGGGTCACATGCAGTGATGATGTGGCACTATGGCTAGCAAGAGGCATGCCAGTTCAGCCTTGTGTTGAGGTTGTAGGAGTGGTCACATGCAGTGACTGTGGAGCATTGTATGTGCCTGCAGAGGTCTAGTGTGCCACGTGTTACTAATGATTTGGCAAATGATGATGTCAATAATGATGATGTGGCAATAAGCTACATCTTATGATGTCAAGGAAAGATATGGAGCAAAATGAGGAGCCATGGAATGCAAGCTTCTCTAAGAAAGATATAACTTCTAGCATGGTTGTGGGAATTACGATGGAACCAAAGAGCCCATACTTGGATATTTTTGTGAAGTGTTCACAATCTAATATTGTCATTTTATCTTATCAATAGGTCTAAATAGGTCCGCAATGCCACCTCCTCCACCATCAAACTTTATAGAATTACAAATTCCATTAACCTGCTAATTAGTACTTATTAATACTTGTTGGTACTAATTAGTGCTTGTTAGTGCCTGTTAGTTCAGTAACTTGCTAATTAGTGCCTGTTAATACTTGTTGGTGCTAATTAACACTTTTTAATACTTGTTAGTGCCTTGTTAGTTCAATAAACTGCTCCTTAGTACCTGTAATTAGTGGTTGTTAGTGCATGTTTTCTTAGTAACCTGCTAATTAGTACTACTTAATGATATGCTATTTCATGCTTGTTAGTTTAATGCTATCTAGTGTTGCTTGTTTTTGCCTGTTAGTGCCTGATTATGCCTATTAGTGCCTATTAGTACCTATTAGTGTTGCCTGCTAGTGTTGCTTGTTGTTATTGCCCCACTTAGTGCTTGTTAGTGCCTGTTAGTGCTTGTTAGTTCCTGTTAGTCAGAAACCTTCTAATTAGTACCTTTTAGTGCATGTTCATACTTGTTGTTGCTTGTTATTGCCCCACTTAGTGCTTGTTAGTTCAGTAACCTGCTAATTAGTACCACTTAATGACATGCTATTTCGTGCTTGTTAGTTAATGCTATCTAGTGTTGCTTGTTTTTGCATGTTAGTGGTTAGTGCCTGATAATGCCTGTTAGTGCTTGTTAGTGTTTCCTGCTAGTGTTGCTTATTATTGCCCACTTGTTAGCACTTGTTAGTTCTTGTTAGTTCAGAAACCTGCTAATTAGTACCTGTTAGTGCCTGTTAATACCTATTGATGCTTGATCCTAATCTGATCACTTTTGTAGATAAAATTTTTGATCACATTGGATGTTTTCACGTGCAAGTTGCATTATTTATAGAGTTCAAGAAAAATTATCTAGACATCACAATGCAACAACGCTCATTTGAACGATTAAAACCATTTTTTGTTCGTAAATTAAAGGATAGATATACATGTTGATGCATTCAACATGTCCAGATGGCCTTCTTGAAAGACTCCATCAATATCATGCTTCGTCCCAAACACCGGCCTACATGGAGCGCATTGTTATTGCAATTGTGAAATATGTGCAAGGGACAATACTGGAGCTATTTGTAAAGCTTCTAATCATACATACACTAGCGTTACGTGCTTTTGGGAAAGTGTGTTGTGTCAAAAGCCTTCAGGAAGCATGTACCATCACTTGGAATGCCTCATGGGAGAATGTACTAGTTATGGGCCAAAAAAATTTCTGGCCTGCCCACAAGAGAAGGATGACTCTACCCACCATGTTTACGTTAAGGTTTTTGAGGATCTAGACGTAATTGTTGGAAAACAGGGGGAGAAAAATTGAAGAAAGGTGCTCACATTCAAGAAAATGACCTGCAGCGCCTTATTTCGGATGTCTCGAGGTTGCATGAAGAAGTTCATTAAGCACAACTTCATATACAAGTGCAAGCTGAACAATTTAAAGAGTGTCTGCAAAGGATTCCTAAAGATGTTGTGGTGTCTATGGTGGATTTTGCAAAAAATTACACCTTTAAGGAACAAAATGAGACACTCAGACCAAGTCACTATTCTTGTTCAAATAACATATGTTTGGACAAGAGGTGAGGTTCAAAAAACCATCCATTTCTACATATGTGACGACAAGGTGCATGATACTCTGTTTGTTTAGCATTGTTTTATGCTACATCACAATTGGTTGGCAGGACAAGATTTAGCATTAAAGCATCATTGGGTTTGGTCAGATGGTGCAACTTCCCAGTTTGGTCTGCTTTCTTTGTTGCAAGGTATCCTTCCTTAACTAACCTAAAGATGACATGGAATTTCTTTGGCTCTGGACATGGAAAGGGTGAGCATGATGGAGCACGAGCTATTGTGAAAAGAGCCTTGACACACGAATATCAACTTACTGTCCCTGGAGAGGACATGGAAGCTGAAGAAAACCTTGTGATGATCCTGCATATGAAGGACATCTTGTAGTTAATGCAGAGGTAGAAAATGATGAGCGTGTAGATTTCTATGTCTTATGGTGCACTGCCAAGAAGGAACTTGTGAATCAAAATTTGAAGGATGGATGGGGAAACATCATTTCATCTAGTGGTTTTGTAGTGAAGGGGTTGTACCATGGAAAGAAGGCATATAACTATTACTACATTCTTGATAATGAACCCGAGGTTTTTTTGTATTCTCACCTTGTCAGAGCTATAAAGTTTCCCATGGTGGAACTTATGGATGGTGACACACTGTTCTTCATGTCGAATGAGGTGCATGAAGCCATATACAACAGCATGCCATTTGAGATGTAAACATCATAGTTCTAATGTCTTCTCATACTTTCATGAATGATTGGGAACATCACTTTATTGTCCCTGCAATAGTGTGCATTGCTATCAGAACAACACAAAGCAACTATAGATGTGCTTGGTAGACGCGCAAAATAGCGGGCGCATCTATAGGCATTGCTTGAGTAGAGGAATTACAAGCGCATCTAATAGCGCATCTAACAGCTCGTCTATTTGTGCGTGTATTAGCACATCTATTTACACGTTTAAACTGAGAAAATACGGGCCCGTCTAACATTGTGTTTATCAGTGCGTCTATTTGCGCATGTATTAACACGTCTATTTGCACGTCTAAACTGAGAAAATACGGGCAGGTCTAACATTGTGTTTATCAGCGCGTCTATTTGTACGTGTATTAGGGCATTTATTTGCACGTTTACACTGGGAAGTAGACGCGTATTTAGATGCAAACCAGAGAATACATAAAGTGAGATTTTGGTGTACATCATTGCTTTCCAAACATTGCCCATGATTACCAAAGCACATAATTTTAACAAAAACATCAATGCTTTTTTGCAAGCCCACATATACAAAAATTAAGTGAGGTGAGGAGAAGAGACAATATGTAAAATAGTTTTGCCAATATCAATGATGGGCTACGGTTCAATCTCATCCTCAATGAGATCAACCCTTGCCAAACTATCTACTTCAAAATCCAAACAAGTGTTTAGATCTACAAATACATTCAACCAACTACTACTTGTGTTACTCATGTGCTCATTGAAATCAGTATCACCAATGGTAGGCTCGTCCTCATGGGTAATGGCCTCAATATCTGTATCTCCTATCTCATGATCATCCTCCCCTCTCGTATCACAGTCATCATCACGTCCATAGCCATGATCATCCTCCATATGCTCCATATTAGTAAATGTACTATACATCACTTTGGAACGTGGCATAATAGGTATGACATGCCACCATCTATTATTATCCACCATTGGTTGACAGACAACCTAATTCAAACACAAATACAATCATGTTATTTTTCTTGCATCAAGTATTTAAAAGCGAGTATTTTTATATGTGTGCACAGTACCTGTTCACATTGTTACGATAGTACTAGTGTGTCCTTCCTACTTTACCAAAACTTTGTGGAGTCAATAGTTACAAAGCCACTTGTTGCATTAAGGCCTCTTTCCACCATGTCCTTAAACCACTTTACATCCAAAACATACACAAAGAAGCATCGAAAGTCAAGCTTAATAACATCTTGGATTATGCCACAATAATCATCCATGGCTCCATTGGCTCCCTCAAAGCTAGCAATGACGCCACAATCTTGTGTGTTTCTTTTATCATCAATCCGTTGTGTTTGAAAATGCTTGCCCTCACACCATATAGCATTGAACATAGTGCACTACACCAAGAAAAAATCAATTAAATAAGCAATCTAAATTATTGAAAGCTCCTAACTTTTGCATAACATTCTATATACCGACCTTGCTCATGCATCCCCTAGCATACTCCCATTCTTCCATTTGATATGCATCCCCTCGTCTTTCTCTGCTTTCTCCATTTCATCAAGTAGCCAATCCACATGAATATCCTTTGAAAGTGCTCTTAGATACTGAGGGTATGGCACACAAGATCTGTGGTGTGTACAAAAGAGGGCCCTTTCTTCTTGTCTTCTTGCCTTTGCATCCTCGTATCTTGTCACCCATCTTTTCATCACATCACTATTAAGCACGCAATAGAGGTTGATACTATTATGGGACTCCCTGTCTATAACTTTGTTGCGTCCTTTCCCTTGAGGCACAATAGAGGTCATCCTTATGTCTTCATCATCTCTCCATAGTCGTGGGAGAGAGCTATCCACATCAACAAGAAACTCAGAAATATAAACAAGTGACTCTTGTACCAACCAACCCTCGGCCATGCTACCTTCGGGTCTTGCATTCTATCTCACGAAGCCCTTCAAGGTCTTCATGAAGCGCTCGAGGAAGAACAACCATCGTGCATGTATAGTACCGCATATAGCAATCTCATCCACCAAATGCACTATAAGATGTAGTTGGCTTGTGAGAATAGAACGTGGAAATGTCTCCTCCACTAAACAAACCATAGATGGTTTGCAAGTTTAGTAACTCAAAGGAGGCACGTAGAACAAAGAATGTGCACCCCTCAAACAATGGAGTCGATGCTGCAGTAAAAAGATCATCTTGCTCCATGCTATCATCCCTCCCTTGATGGACATATAAATTCCGCACCATATCATCTAACACCTCCTCCCCCACGGCTTCATGAGGTAATGGCAGAGCGCTACTATCACCATCACTCCATGCATCCGTAACGGTCCCTCCTGAAGGTCCCACGTCATATTGCCGATGCTTCACCTCCTCACGGCGAGCATAGGGTAACATATGCGGGTGTGGCACTGCATCCTGTATCAAATTAAAATGGGATCATAACCCAAACATATGAACACCCATAGGTATCTTAATCAACCTTAACTTACAAACCCTTACCATGTTTACGGTCACATCCCATTCTCCATACTTTGAGATGTGATTGAGTGTAATCTTGCATGCACGATACATGTTTCCTCGACATCGATCACACATACATTTGATTTTTTGCTCCAACCACATTTTGCAATGGTGGATACGAAGGGATTCATCCTCACTGGAGCTACTTATTGAAGATGAAGACATCCTACAAACAAACAACCCAAAAAAATTTGCTTTTCTTCAAATATTTAATTTTAAACTCTGTGGCGCGTCTAAAACCGCGTCTATCTGTTCTATGGTGCGCATCTACAAGCGCATCTAAAATCACGTTTGTTTGTTCTGTGGTGCGTGTCTACAAGCGCCTCTAAAACCGCGTCGGATCTGTGTATTTAGATGCATATATAGACGCTCTACAAGCACCTCTAAAACCGCATCTGATCTGTGTATTTAGATGCGTATATAGACGCGCTATTAGACGCGTCTATAGACACGGCTTTTAAATTTGCTTTTAGTGCGCTTGCTTTGCTTTTCTTCACATTACTTATACTTCGCATGGCTTGCTTGCTTCGCTATTAGCAGATCCAGAGTTTCGATGCTTAAGAGGAAGGCACCCACACTTACACTTAAGAGGAAGGCACCCACACTTACTTCCAAGCTTAAAGAAGAAGAGGGCGAACAAGTAAGAGAAGCAACTTTGAAATTGGAGAAGAACCCTCCATACCTCTATCTAAGGTAAGTCTAAAATCGCGTCTACAGGCGCGTTTAGACGCGCGTCTAGCCTGTTTGTAAACACAAACAATTGCGTCTATAGACGCGCTGTTATACGCAAAAATAGACGCGCTAATCAGACGCGTCTATAGACGCGCTCCGACAGTAATCCTCTCTTCCCTTCCCCTTTCTTCTCAGCTCGTCATTTTTTCTTTTTTCCAGTTCATCATGTGGCCAAGAAGCGCTTCGGGCTCACCTGATCTCCGGGAGTCTATTTTTAGGGACTTATATAACCTTTTAGGGCACCCTCCTAGACCTGCGGAGTTATACGGGTATATGACAGGTACTCTAAACACCCCCTAGGAGTCAGCACTCCAGACTCCAAACCACCCCACACCAACTAAGATCACCCCAGCGAAGTCAGCACAGCCCAGCCGGGTACACAGTGTGGGCCCATCTCCCATGACGTCTTATGCCCCTTCCCCCATGCCATCTTATGCCCCTTCCCCCATGCCGTTAGGAGGTCCTTCTGTCTCGCAAAGCCATTGGCATACTCCTATGCAGTCGAGACACAGTTCTCCAACTACGAGTGGTCCACGTAGTCCCGTGTAGTCTCCAGTTACGAGTGGCCAGCGTACTAGCTCGACATGACACGGTAGCAGGCGTAGTAGCAGGGAGAGTGGTGGGGGATGCATGGCACAGTGCTTTGGGAGGGGTGGCAGTGGGGACAATGATGATTCAGATGATTTAGACGTGCCTCCGGGTGATGGTACGATATTCTATGACATCACTCAGACATGAGGCATCTTGATGGATGCACGAGGGAAGGACATCATGGCCTTCATGCGCTCTATAATTGCTAACAATTACAGAGATTGCTTTATCCACTACAAAGACCAGCCAAAGAGGTTGACTGATGAGACCCTCGCTGCTATTCACTCTAGGTATCCTAACCCCCCCAATCGCTAGTTCACAGATAAATGGGCCAAGTCAAAGATTGTTACGATACTTGGCAATAAAAGATATTCACTTAAGAGGCAAGCACTAGCAGAGCTTGCCAGGCTCGAGGGAGGTCAACCACCAAGGGGCCCACCCCACATCGCTCATAAGCGTGAGTGGAAGAAAGCAATGAAGTCAGCGAGGGAGGACCCCAGTCTGCAGCACGTGGAAGCACGAAGGATCCAGATGGAGCAATATGGAAGCATGCATTTTGGAGCAGGGGGTGTTGATTCATGGGAGGCTCAATTTGTAAGTATCAATCTCAAATTATATTGCTTATGTAGTTTATTAGGAGGTTGTTTCTTTGTACTAATCCCTCCACAAATTGTGTCATCTTGTAGCTTGATATCGTGGGCAAATACCCTACTCGTGTCGAGACAGCCTACCACCGCCACCATCGCATAGGAGATACATGGAGGCACTTCTATCATGATGGGTTGATTACTGAGAAGCAGTATATCCAAGCTACTGGAGTGGCCCCCGAGGTATTTGAAAGTAATTAAATAATGTCAATATTATAAGTAAAGATTTGATTTTTCATACATTGATATATGTTGTCCCTTGTTTACAGGTCCCTACACAAGACGACGAGAAAGAAGACGAGGAAGGAGGCGCAGAAGGGAGCGCAGAAGGGAGTGCAGAAGGGAGCATGGAAGGGAGCGAGGATTAGTCGTAGAAGTAGTGCTAGCTACTTTTTTTTGTACTTAAAGCCACTAGCTTGGCTTCGTGCCTCTTGTATTTACACTCCTCTTATTTTTTGTACTTGAAGCCACAGGACGTGGCTTAGCTTCATGCTATATGTACATACAAGCACTTTTTGAGCTTTCAATTTTATTGCGTTTGGAGTTGTAATGTTTTATTTGGAATTGTAATTAAAATGCGGATGGCTGTAAGAATTGAATTACACAATGTGGAAATGGGATTCTTGTAACTATATAGCATACACAACATACACAACATTCTATAAATTTATAAAAAAATATTATAAAGCGCGTCTATCAGTGCGTCTATAAACGCGTCTGTCTGTTTGAGAAGCGTCTTTTTGCGCATTTATAAACGCATTTATAAGACCGTTTAAAAATGCGTGTATACATGCATTTAACGATGCGTCTGTCTGTTTTTTAAATTTTTAAGTAGAGCGTCTATTTACGCATCTAATTGCACATCTATACGGGCATGTGTCTACTATATAGATGCGTTGTTAGACACGAGTCTCTATATGCAAAAATAGACGTGCAAATAGACACGCCCGTAAGTTTTTTATTTAGTTCGATAAATGCATCTGTGTGCACGTCTATAGGTGCTTTGTCAGTGTTGTGTATACTTTGAATGGCTACCACCCTCTCATTCCATGTATATAGTGATTGGCTTGTATGAGTGGCTAGAGCTAGTAGTTGGTGCTACATACCTGTGCTACTATTGCGACTAAAAAGTGGTGCATATTGTGCTGCTAGTCCTACCCAGTGATACTACTAATTACTAATGCTGCTTCTACTAATTAGTGATGCTACAAATTGATGTTACAAATTGGTGCTACTAAAAAGTGGTGTATATAGTGCTGCTAGTCTTGCCCAGTGATGCTACTAATTAGTAATGCTACTGCTACTAATTAGTGCTACTAGTGCTATTACAAATTGGTAATGCTACTAAGTAGTGCTGCTACTACCACTAACTAGTGCTGCAGCTGCTAGTTGTTAGTGCTGCTGCAAGTGGTTGGTGCTGTTGCAATGTGCTGCTAGTAGTGGTACTTAGTGCTTGGCTTAGATTAGTGGTTAGAGCTAGTAGTTGGTGCTACTAATTAGTAATGCTATTGCTACTAATTAGTGATGCTACTAATTAGTGCTACTAGTGCTATTACAAATTGATAATGCTACTAAGTAGTGCTGCTACTGCCACTAATTAGTGCTGCAGGTGCAAGTTGCCAGTGTTGCTACAAGTGTTTGGTGTTGTTGCAGTGCCAGTAAGTGCTGCTAGTAGTGGTACTGAGTGCTTGGCTTAGATTAGTGGTTAGAGCTAGTAGTTGGTGCTACTAGTGCTACTAGTTGGTGCTGCTACTACATAGTGCTACTAAAAAGTGGTGTATATACTGCTGCTAGTCCTTCCTAGTAATGCTACTATAGTGTTGCAGCTGCTAGTTATTAGTGCTGCTGCAAGTGGTTGGTGTTGTTGTAGTGCCAGTAAGTGCTGCTAGTAGTGGTACTCAGTACTCAATATGGTTAGTGTCTTCCATCACATTGCAAAAAGGATTTTAATACTATGTACCTCCCAAGGACATTCTATTAATTTTAAGCACATTACATTATAAAAACACAAAGCAGGACCTGAAAGAAGAATACTATGAATGAGTCTTTGTTTCGACTGGAAAAGGAATCCAATTAGTCTTCCATCTCCAAACACCTAGGTTAGCTGACTTTGGTTTGAGATCCACATATAGGGTTCATCTATTCCTTTTGTATGTAGAGAGAGTACTTTTGGCTTTCACAACTAAGAAGAGGAAAATTGTTTTCAGCCTCCACCTTTGTGTGTATTCCCCCATTGCGTATGTGACAAAGCTGCAAGTGAGACTCCTTACTTCTCTCCCACTCTCTTCACAGCTTCTTCATGCAAACACATGAATAACTGAAAAACCATCTCCTAGGTGTTTGAAAAATCAAAGTTGTGCAAGCACCAAAGTTTGTGCAGGTGAGACTAACATACCTCTGCAGAATCCACTGCAACCTGAACATTGTCGGAGCTATCAACCTCCATGTAGGCAAGCATGGATTTTAGAGTTTCTATTCTGACATGCAGAAAATGTTTTTCTGTTTCTGCTGCAATCTCATATGCCTCCATGGCATTGGCCGTATCATTCTTCACCTTCTAGCATTTTTCCTTCTCAAGAGACTCCATTGCCTTTTTGTATTCCTCCCTCGCCGCAGCTAGCATCTTTTCTCTGTCTTGCAACAGTATCACTGCAGATTTGAAATTCTCCGACCTGGCATCTTCTGCGCCTGGGGTTGGCCACCCTTAGCTACTCGCATCAAAACAAACGATTCCACCAACAAAAGCTTGGGAAGTCAAAGGAGTTCCAGATTTCCTCTTAATGTCATCCTTCTTACCACTTGTCGAACTTTTGCTGGAGCTTGTCTTGATGTTGGACCAGCAGGGAGATTATGCTCTCAGCAAAATGTGCCCAAACAATCAACCCTGTGTTTGTCCTGTCCATACTCATAAGCAAATCCTCTCGCAAATGAGAGGGACAACTCCAAGTTGAATGGAGATTCTTAATAGACATTTAGATGAAATTCTAGAAGTCAGGAGTATACCTCGGGCTTGACTAGACGGCACTTTATTTGTTCTTTTTTTTCTTTCCCCTGCTGAAGGTGGGAAAAAACAGTCAACCAGAACCTATCCAGAACATCAAGTTCTATGAGTTGGCGGGGGTTCAGGCCCACCAAGCTCAGGCCATACTCTGCGTGGAATTCCTCCTTGGTCTTGCAAAACACCTTCTGGCATGGAGTGTTAATGTGGGGTGCTTTACACCTTGACATTGCCCCAAAAAGTGAACTGAATACTGATACTGCAAATTTAAAATATAGACATGTACACAGACAAACATCTGATATGGACTCTAAAAAAGGAAAGAGATATACTCTTAAAGACACAGTTAAAACAGATATAGATTGTGTTAAAACAGTTAAAACAGTAAAGCTAATTTGTGGCTACATGACATTCGACAAGCCAACATTGTATGCTAAAGAGGATAAACATCTGATATGGACTCTAAAAAAGGAAAGAGATATACTCTTAAAGACACAGTTAAAACAGATATAGATTGTGTTAAAACAGTTAAAACAGTAAAGCTAATTTGTGGCTACATGACATTCGACAAGCCAACATTGTATGCTAAAGAGGATTTGAAAAGGCAAGATGCAGGAGCTTTGTCACCAGCCAAACTCTTCTATGAAGTCTTTATCTAATAGCGTCATGTCTTTGCACCTCATTTTCATGCATGCGCAAGCTGAACATGAATTTGTGTTGAAGGGTTCTCTTCCTCTCATCGTTATAGAGGCCCTCTCCATTAGTTTCATAGTGGAGGGCTCCAAACTCGCCAACAGTCCTACATTTCGAAGCTGGATGCTACAAACAAGTAAGGAGCTCATTTTTACAGAAAGAACAGTCCTACGTTTGGAGGAGCTCATTTTTACAGAAAGAGCAGTCCTACGTTTAGAAGCTTCAGAATTGATGGCTACTTTTGGACAAGCAAGGAGCTTGTTTCAAAAAAAGAACAATCTTGGAGCTATGTCATCTCACCTGGTCCACCTGCTCGTGCAAGAAGGATGTCGCTAGGCTTCGCTTGCAACTCGCTCCAGCTCATGATTAGCAATAGAAGAAGCAGACTTTAGGAGAAGGAAGAAGAAGACCAGGAAGGAAGCTTTGCATGTGCTGCATAGGGCTTGGTTCACGCAAAACTTTCGTTTCGTCTACAAGTGTGGGTGAGAGACGAAATCTACAGTCAGTGTAGTGTGTGTCACTAAAATCATAACAATCTGTTACACTGAGTTAGTTGGTAAAGGCTTTCACTCATTCATGATTCAGTTACACGCTTTTTAAAAGGATTGTTCACCCCTCTACTTGTTGCTAATATATTACTATTGGGGCACCACTATTTAGCACATGCAAGTGTACCACCTTACCATGCACCCACCCATGGACTAAAATTCGTGAATCCTGTCGCACCTTGATCTAGCGTGATGTGTGTCTCGTGAAGGAATACGATGAGATGACGATGGAAAAGATGAATATGAAGAAGCATGAGATGAACGAATAGAGATCAATCCATTACAATTCAAGATGAACATCTAATGGACACGTCTATCTAACTAATTTGCATGGAAACTTTCCTATGGAAACTACCAAGTGTGCA
Source organism: Dipteris shenzhenensis (assembly GCF_047967505.1). Lineage (NCBI taxonomy): Eukaryota > Viridiplantae > Streptophyta > Polypodiopsida > Gleicheniales > Dipteridaceae > Dipteris > Dipteris shenzhenensis. The sequence goes on along the minus strand of NC_141605.1, from coordinate 27,838,147 downwards.
AGAATAGAATCCAATGGTCCATAATTTTTGAATCTAATCTAACGATCCAAAATTCTCCAAGCATCCCCTAAACCTCTACGTAACAGAGAAAAGAGATGTGTTCAATATATCAACGTAACATTCCGGCTGTAGTTCTCAGAAAGTCTCACCTCTAACTTGTACCGCCTTTGAATCATCCTGATGAGTGCTAACCCCTTCTCAAAGGAAAGGCTAGGATGAATTGCAACAAGCTTTTGGCCAGAAAAACGAGATGGGAGACTATATATAGCAGATTTTTGCGCTACAATTCGAGAGAGAGCCCAAGAGCGGGTATGCATCACAGAGTGGAGGGGTCCTTCTTGAGGCTCAAAGTGCCTTGCCTTGAGGCAAGTTCTTAACCTTGAACTTTATATTTCTTGTCATTTGATCCATGCCCAGTGAGCTGTTTTCTTGTCGAAAAGGAAGTTGAGCCCACCACTTTGCATCAGCCAAAGTTGCTTGTCTTTGCTAGGATGTTGTGAGCCATCTTCTAGTTTGGTCTACACCAGGTCTAATCCACCTGTAAGCCAGGACAACGCCGTTAAACATGGTGAGCTGCGTGGTGAAGACAAGTGGAGGCAAGCAAGATGGAGACAGGTGGAGGCAAACATACTCAGTTTCTGATGTAATGAGAGAATCTCACTGACATCATAGATGATGTCACACACAAATCAAATCAAATCCCCAAGGGCACTTGACCCTTCAAGCTCACACAAGACAAACTACAACCCTTTTCACACTAACACTAGAACAACCCTGTTCACACTGCACAATTTGAAATGCCCCAACAAGCACATGGACATGGTGCCATGTGGAATGGGGGACAAGAGAGTCTGTTTGTGGGTATGAGAAGAAGATGCTACATGGGCAGACCTCGGTGGATAAGAACATCCATATTGCAGCCATGTGGATAGCACTGGACACTGCCACCTGGGCTGCTGTACAGTCCACTTTCTAAGGTGGGCAGGAGCTCTGGATTAGGGCCTGCAGCAGGTGAAACAAGTACAGTGCTGATGATCAGACAGGAGCAACAACAGAGGAAACAGAGGTTCTGCAAGGCCTGAAGGTGACAAAGGTGCTTCGTAAGCAGGACTGTAAGGCTAGACTGTAGGATCAGGTTGGCAGGACAGAAGCATGACGGCAGGTACTGTGACTGGAACAATCTAGGATTGTACTGGTTGGCATTGCAGCAGAGTCAATGTCTGTTGCAGAGCCTCAAGGCTGCAGATGGGCTGGGGCAGATCCCAGCAAGAGGTGCTGTAGCAGGGCCTTAAACAGACCCAGGAACATGTCAGCAAGTCTGTGGTTGGCTGACAAATGGTCGGCCGGTCAGAGGCTATATGCCCTATAAACAGGCCCACTGTGGGGGCAGTCATTCATTCAGTGAGCCCCACAGTTGGCTGCATCGGGCTGCATCCAGAGCAGCAGGGAGATCAAGGAGAAGATGTGCAGTGCCTCACCATTGCCTGCTTTGCAGATCAGCAAGGAGGCCTGCTTCTGCGGCATTTAGGCAGCCCACTGAAGCTCCATAGGCTGACAAACAATTGGAAGTGCCAGTAGGAAGTACCAGGTAATTCTGAAGGTATCAGGGGTCCACATCTAGGCAATACCTTGACTCCTGGATGGTGCCACACTGTTTTTGTCCATCGTTGGAGCATTCTACAATACATGTTTGGCTGTTCTATTCTATTGTGCATTGTTCTAGATCTGTGCCTGTATCTATCTCTATCTACATTTGTGCACATTGTGTGTTTCCAAGGCTAAGTTTTTGCTCTGTGGGAGTGTTGGCTACAGCAAGCAACCTCTATCTCTGTTTTCTAATGTGGTATCGGAGCCCTGAGGAAGATTCACAAGTGCGACGAGATCTCATTACAGGCTCGTGGAAATCGAAGTCATTCCTACGTCTGAAGGACAGGTACCTTTGCGAGAAGGAAGGTGACCAAGATTTAGACATGTGTATTTAATCATTTGCATTTTGTGTTGAGCCTACTCCAAGAACTTCAATCCAATGGCAACACATGCACAATCATTATGGATGCCTCCATGCAGCCCTGTCTCCCTCTCCCTCTCCCGCCTGCTCCTTCTCTCTCCTCCCTCTCAACTGTCTACCTCCTCTCTGGTCGTCCTCTCCTGAAGCCCGTTCACCCTCCTTTGTCTCCGTTTATCTCGTGTTTTGTTCCAGCTGAAGAGGATAGGTGAAGCACCTGTCTGTTCATCAGGTTTCCCGGCCTTCCACAAGTTAATTAGCGGCTGCTTCTCACCATTGAAGCTTCTTTCAGTCTGGTCACGGGGGTTCCCCCACTACCTAGTCTGCCTTCTTTGGCAGTACCACTAGCTAGGTGAAACCTTATCCAAACCTCAAAACCAGGTTCTACAGTCAAATCGCAGCCTTCTTGCTAAATCACACTTCAGAAAACGTGCCCACATGTGGCTGGAATCAAAATCACAGCAACAGAAACCAATTCGCAGCATTTTAGAACAGTCTGCCTATTGAAAACCACTTGGTCTGGGGGCTGGGAGGCTGTGAGACAGCTTGGGAACCTTTCGTAAGAGGGCTGGGCAGAAACAGCAGTAGAGAGAGTGTGGGACAAGGAGGGAGAGAGAGAAAACTCAGCACAAGGGGCCATAAATAAGGGATGGTCCTCCCGTAGGTCTTTATTGCAATAGAAATTTGTTTGTACAAAGTGGCTCACAAAGGAGCAACGACTGAATACAAATTTCAACAACTGGGGGAGTATAGGGGCTCTCAATTTATAGACTAGGGTGCCCCCCCTCCTCTGTCACGAGGGCAAAGTTTCCCTTTAAACTTTTTCACTTTTTTTCTCTTTTCCTTTGCTCCCCGGTTTGGTCCCCTACCGGGATCACCAAAGTACCCACTTGATCTCTCGGAGTTGCCACTGACTTGCTGACTGGAACCTCTGCTGGACTGAGTGTCCTTCACCTTCACAAACCTACCTGGCTCCTTCAGATGCTCAAAAGAAGAGCATAGATCTCTTCCTGGGAGCTACCGTCCTGAAGAGCCTTTCCTTCCCAAAACACTTGCTGAATCTCCGTGAAGTGCAACTAGTGCCCGAGACTTGCCCCAGAAACTCAATACAAGAGTAGGAAGGCACCTGTGAAGTCAGTTCTCCAAAATTCCTTTACTGGCTAGTTATGACTAGCTAAACTTAGCTGGGGCTAAGTTAGCAGAACCGCCAAAAGGATTTGGCTGCGCCGCCAAAGTTAGTCGAGCTGCCAAAAGGGAGGCCAGCTGTCGGGATTCGAACGCAGAACTTGGAGGTAACTACACGCAGAGCTTTATGTTGGGCTAACCAAGAGGGCGGGTCGTTGCTATTAGTTACTAAAGGCCCCCACTAGCTTATATCATGTCTCTGCTTCTCCACGCGCTCAAACCTTTCCTCTCCGCAGTCGACAAGCGGAATCGAACCCGCAACCACCTGTTCGAGGAACCGCCGCGCTAACCACGGAGCCAACCACTTGGTTGGTGTAACCAAGCACGCCTTCTTCTCTTTATTCTATGAACTCTGCGCAGGCACGTCCAAAAGATTGTGCACCCGCGCGCAGGGATTCGAACTCAAGACCTCGGAGACCACAGTCGAGGCACTTATCGTCGAGCCAACCACGGGGACCTAGTCACGGTTAGTGTAACTTAGCCGAGCCCGTGGTCTATATCCTGTACTCGATTGATTGGCAAAAGGGGGTCGTGCCCCTCATCGGCTCGCGACCTGTCTCCCCTCTGTCGGTGATCGAACCTGTGACCTGTAGGCTAGTGCTCGGAATACATCACGGCCCGGCTAGCCACCGGGGTCGTGGCCTTGCTTGACTATACTATTCCACGTATTGGTTATATAGAAGCTTTTGGGCTTCCGAGCTGCCCGGCGCCATGCACACGTCGAATGCTTAAACCGTGGCATCGCCCTTCTGCTCTAGACCCTGGAGCATCCACAGACGAGAGGTGGTCGGCAATGAAGCTGTCAATCGGTCGTAGGATCTCTTCTCGACTTTCCGTCACTCTTCGTCGAGTTCCGATGGCGGATTTCCGTTGAGGCACCAAGTGTCCGTCGAGCTAGCACGCACGATCTGGAGCTCCGCTATGATCACTGCTCCGGCTCTGTGATCCCGTCGAGGGAGGGCCTTGTTGTACCAAAGGGCTCCTGGAATGGAGTCCTGAAGCTCCTAGACTACGCCTTACCGACTGAAGCACGACAGAACTGCAGTTCCGTCCGCTTCCGTCGGTAAACGGCGGGGTCTCAGAGAGATCGTTCTCTGAGACCCGGACTCCGCGCACCCTGCCGTTTGGTAGGGGAGATGTTCGGAGGGGTCTTCAAGTAGCCATGAGTTTTCGAGTCGAACGGTCAGCTACACACCCCGCACTACTCTCTGCATCATCGATGGAATCCCCTGAGCGATCACTGCGATGCTCACGATGCCCTCCAAAGCCTTTCGTTCGCAACGCCCTTTCGTGGGCTTCTTCTCCAAGCCAAGGGGAAGCCCTGGCTCTAAGGGTAGCCCTTGCCTTCACCTGCAGACACCAAACTCGACGAAGGGGAGGGGATACGAACAATGCCTCACAATGACCTTCATTCGTGAACACCAAACAGACACTCAGGGAGAAATGATCTTGGCATTCAAAAGGAAGGGGGCCCTATGGTCAAAACGCCACAGGGCAGATTACATTGAAAGAAGAAGAAGAGGAAAATCTCACACTCTCTCCCTCAGGATTACAAGGAGCTCTCAGCTCTGCATGTTCTCTCCTAGCTTTGGTCTCTCACCATTCTGGTCTGAACCTTCTGTTCCCCCCTGAATCCTACGTGTGAGTGGTTTTGTATTTTTGGAGGGAGTTCTCTCCTTGGCTCCAACGTCTAGCCGCCTCCATTAAGGCTTCTTTCCTCCTTTGGTACACCTTCCAATAGTCACTTAGAAGGGCCAATCAATTCAAATGCCCGTTTGAATGGAACCCTTTAGCCATAGTTGGGGAGTCCAACCTTACCATGGGCTGCTCCCCTTGGTTAGGTCTTAGACGTGTCAAAGGGTTGCTCCCCCTTTGACCCAAAAGAGGGCAAGGACCTCCTCCTTACTGCCGATGTCGAGCCCGGAGGGAATGATGAAGGAGGGACGGATTGAGGCTCAGTCCCTTGTCAACGGGCCACCCGTTACATCCTCCCCCCCCCCCCCCCCCTGGCTTTCCAAAAGCTGGAGCTTTCTTGGCTTCCCTAAAGCGGGAGGTTTCTTAACTTTCCCAAAAGCGGCTTTAGAGCTTTTCTCCAAAAGTGGGTGCTTTCTCCTAGAAATGGGTGTCTCTTTTGCTTTTGCATGAGTGGGCCCTCCATCCAAGTGGGGGGCCACTTGTTCTTTCCCTTAAAAAGTGAGAGAATTTAGAACTCTCCAATGTCAATGTCCTACACATTACATGGACAATATCCAACACTTTGACCCATTGGAGGTTAGCCGCATGCATGCATTCTAGCTCTTGGATTATTCTAGAAAATACAAGAATGTCATCAAAGAAAGTACCTGTGAAATGTTTGTGTGGTCGGACAAATCCGATCAGACAAATCCGATCCATCATTCTATTGAAAGTAGATGGAGCATTTGTTAAGCCAAAAAGCATGACTAAAAACTCATTTAATCCAAAAGTCCTTTGAAAAGCTGTCCTATGGATATCCTAAGGATGAATCCTTATTTGGTGGTAGTCACTCTTTAGATCAATCTTGCTGAAAATAGTGGCTCCCTTCAACCTATACAATACATCATCTATGTGTGGAATCGGAAACCTATTGATGGTCACCTTATTGAGAACTCTGTAGTCAACACACATACGATAGGACTTATCCTTCTTCTGAACCAACAACATAGGTGAGCAGAAAGGAGAAGAAGTAGGTCGGATAAGTCCTGCAGAGAGCAAATCTTGTACACGAGCCATGGTCTCCTTGCTCTGTGTTGATAGGTTGGCTGATTAGGAGGCTCACTCTCCTTGGAATGAGTTCGATGACTTGGCTGCTTGAGGTAATTGTCCTAGCAATAAATCTGAAAAACAGTCTTTGAAAGCATCTTGATCTTGGGGATCAAACTCAGCTTTCAGTTCATTCTCTTTTTCTTTAACAAAGATCATGTATGCTGAAACCTAATACTTTATTAATTTTCCAATAGAAGCATTGGATACAAGTAGAATTGTTTCGTTTATTCCCTTACGACAATCCGATGTTCTTTGCTTCTATGACTAAAACTAGTGTTCTTCCGGGCATCATAAGATGTACTTCTTTCTGATGGAACCAATGCATCTCCAAAACTACATCGAATTGATCCCAAGGTGAAACAAAAAAGTCCTCGTGATCCACATAGTTGCTAAAAATAGATCTCAAGTGTGTCAGTAAGAGGCGTCACTGGTACGGATTGTCCTAGGAAAATATGCTGGGCATCGAGAGAGTACCCCAACGCTTCTGTCTTGATCCTTAGTTGCATGGCTAGGTCATGAGAGCTGAAATTATCCACTGCTTCGAGATTGAACAAATTCAATACATTCCGATCTCGTACTTTGCCCCATGAGAGACAGAGTTCCCTAGCCTCTGGATCGGCTGCTCTCCCTACAAGGACTCTGCCTACCAAATGGCGGTTCTTCTGGCCTTTTTGGCTCCTTTGAGTTCTTGGATATTTCGGGGCAGTCGGCTGCCAAGTGTCCTTGTGTCCCACATCCAAAATACCTTTCCTCCTTTGGAAGGTCTAGATCTGTTCTGGAGTGAGTTGGAATTTCCTTTAGAGGGCTTTGGTTCACTCCTTAGCTTCTGTGGTTGAGACTTCTTTTCAAATCTTGGTGGCATTGAAGACTTCTTTCTTGGTCATCCTGGTACCGTGTTCTTCTTTTCTTATCCTACCTTCTTTGCTTTCTCAAAGGAAGGGTGATCTTTGATAGGCACAGAAGTAGCTGAATGATAACATCCTAAATCTCTGTATTATGCAACAGGGTGTTGTCCTAGGCCCTAGGGTAAGGCAACCATGACTAGAAGAAAAGTATGCCAACTAATGAAACCAGATAAGGCTCAAATGAAGATTCCCCCTTTTTCCAAAACACAAGTGTGCTTTAAGTGCAAGTATGGCCACTCTCCATAGCCCATCATATGTGGGATAACACCTTTTATGCCACATTGGATGTTTTTCCTTCATTGGTTTATGAAAACCTTTAAGGGATTTGTAAGGCAAAGAGCTAGACCCGAAGCAATCAAGGCAGAGGGATGGCTTCTGCAAGAGTCATTAGTATACATCACAGAGTTTCTTGCATCCATGGATCCCGATATGCCACATGCTTGGAACATCAAGGATGATGATTGTGTGATTGCAGAGTTTCCCCAAGGTGAAGGGATTGAAAGAAATATGAGAGAAGAGAATAGAAAGAAATTCAATAAGTTTTGTGTCCTCAATAGTTCTGAGATGCAAAGATGGGTCGAGAGATATGAAGAGGCCAAAGAAAAAATAATAAATGAGAGGTCAAGATTTAGAGTCATGCATAGGTGGGGGGTGCCATATCCACCGAACCATGCTCTTCTCCCCTGACACATGTCTTGTGATTGGCTACAAGAAGCTCTTCGTGAAGCCAAACATGATGGAGAGGACATAACCGATCGTCGAGAGCAGCAGCTTGCAGTCGGATGTATGCCACATGTAAGTTTTTAACCTTTCTATTGGGTATTTATGATCACAATCACTACAAAATGCATCCTCATTATTTTAATCATGTTTTTTTAGTACAAAAAGTATAGTGCCTTATGGTGATATGGACGAAATTTTCATGTGGAAAGCATCGATTCAAGGAGAGTCACATATGATTGTGGAGTCATGGCTAAGTTTGTAAAAGATAGCCAAGCAAGTGCTTTCAGATACCAATCTTCTCTCATCACAATTAGATTATTGTGGGACCATATGTGACATCTATGAAGTTGATTTTAGATGATTTAGTATTTTCATTCTTGATGTCAAATGGTTTAGAACTATCTACAATAGTCCCAATGCTACAGTTAGGGGAGACAGCTATGGTTTCTTTGCTATTGACACCACCAGCTGATGAAAGGGATACCGTTGTTCTTCCAAAGCATTGTGAACAAGTACAAACTAATGAATTTATCAAAAGCTAATAACTTAATTTTTCAAACAAATGTTGACATCTAATTTGTATCTTCAATGTAGGTGGTCTTTCATCTGGATCGTTTGGACCCGAGATGGTGGTACGTGGTCCGATCTACTCCTTGAAGCAGACATATTTTTGAAGATAGGAATGTGGATATGGAGATGCCAATAGAAGATCCAAATAATGATGTCGATGGATCTAAGGAAGAGGATGAAGATGACGATGTGGGCCACGAAGAAGGTGACAATAATGACATTGTAATGGAGGAAGGTGGAGATCACGACTTTGGGGAAGAAAAGGGAGAACTAGAGGCCGGTGTACTAGAGGATCAAGTCTTAGGTAGACATACAATAGGGGATGATGATGTAGGTGATCAATTGTATGTAAACCTTGAGATAGACATATTTGGTGCACAAGACTTGGCTCAATATGAAGCAGCCAATGTAAATGCTACAGATTCATAGTTTTGACATTGATGAGACTTCTTATATATAATTTGGCCCTCACATATTTATAGTGACATTTTATACATGAATTTGTATGTATAAGTTCACTATCAATATATGAGTGTTTTGATCTCAATTTTGATGTACATACTCTTATATTTTTTATCTTTGAAATGACCAAACTTGTGGTCCAAAATTATTTTGGGACCCTTGGAAATGACGTTTTGTAAAAACGTCGGTATGGAAATGACGTTTTGTAAAAATGTCTACACTGACACCTTCCCCGCCCGCCAATCATATAGATGATCTTCATGCCCATGCTTGCAAAGTATCGAAAGACAACATCAGAAAGAGGCCTCTGTCTTGTAGTGGAAAGTTGTTTTGTATTGTACAAAGAGAAATGGACTATGTACATAAAATGTGTAAACTCTTGTTTCGTACATGAACAAAAAGTCTTTGATATATCTTCGTGGAAAATTTTTGAATATGATTTCTCATACGTTTGAGTAAATATAAAATTTGAGAATTGTAAATGGAGAAAAAGGGAAAATTCCCAAAATTCACATGTGGATAACTGGCAATGTCAATAACAATATTTTGCATGCTTTTTCAAGATGAAAGGAGAAAGTAGATTTATAGACTATGACATTTAACAAAGGATGAGAATTGGCTTCAAGAAAATCATCCTTCAAAGACTAACATCATTAAAAGGAGGAATCGAAAGATGTGGTTGTTTCTTTGGATCTATCAAAAGTGAAAAGATTGGAATCCTTTGAATACAGAGGAAAAAGAGAAGATGGGAGGATGAAATGACAAGATGAGGAAAATATGGAGAAATTTTATGATGTGATAATAATTTATGTTGATTTTCAAATGTGACTTTGAAAACTGAGGGCCAAATTCCAAAAAGCATGTCACATGTGAAGTGCAAGCGTGGAACACCATCAATTATAAACAAAGACAAGGGATATTTTCTTGAGGCATTTTCCTTGTAGGTCTTAAGCTTTGAAGAGATATGTTTAACATTTCTATGGCTCAATAGACCACGTGGGCACCTATTTACCTTATAGAATGATATAAGTTATAACCTTCCATCACAATCTTAAAATTACAATGGCGATGCACTTAGAAGCAAGAGAGAGGGTGACATGAAGGGGTTGGGTTGGTTTGCAACACGACGGTGAGAGGGCGGATGGTCAAAATTTGCGGGTCTTCCAAAGAAATTGGGGGTGCAAAGGGGCAACGAGGTTTGAAATCACGTTGGACCAAAATTGGCATAAATATGGTGTATGCTAAGTAAGTTGAAGCTATCGTTCATCATCTTCTTAATTGCAGTAGAAATGAAGGCCTCTTCCATCCACCTCCCTCTTCACAATACTCCTCGCCTCAACGTATTTCTGCCTTCTCCTCCACCATTTCATCTTCTTCGCCACAACCATCCACCTGCATACTCCCGGCGCTCCATCACTTGTCGCAGTTTGCAGCTCGCCACCCCAGCTACGCTCGTTCCTTTAACGCACGACAACTACTTTGTAGCTCCTTCCAAGCGCGGCTTTCTGCCCGTCTCTGACCCTGCCGCCTTCGAGTTTACCGCCGCAGCTTCCCCACAACTCGCACTCTGGGATCGCACCGCTACCGACTTCCACCACCTCTTGGCTACGTACGATGCCAACAAAGTCCGGCGCATCATCGCGACACTCCCTCGTTTCGACTCCGAGCAACTCCTCCAGCCGGGTGGACGAAGAGGCCATCTCTGGAAAGCCATGCTTCTCCTGTCCTTCCTGGCCCACGCTTACGTTTGGTGCGGAGAGGTTCCCGCAAGCCGCCTGCCGGACAACATAGCTGAACCGTGGCTTGCCATTGCACGGCGTCTAGACGTGCCTCCCATCATTTCTTATGCATGTCTCGTTCTTTCGAATTGGCGACGTATAGATGACACTCTCCCTCTAGAACTTGGAAACATGGCCTGCTGTTATAACTTCACCGGTACTGTAGATGAAGAATGGTTTCTACTCGTTCATGCTGACATCGAAGCCAAGGCAGCAGAAGCGCCGGGTGCGATTATCAGGGCCCAACAAGCCATTCACGACAGGAATGTGGCCGAGGTCTGTACATTATTCCAGTAACTACATGCTTCTAATAGTTGGCTTGGTTTTAAGTATGCGATTATTGTTACTTCTTGACAGGTGAAGGATAACCTTGCCCTCTTGGCTGGAACTTTGAGATTGATGAGCAAGAGTTTACGGCGAATGCAAGAGAAGTGTGATCCTGACGTCTTCTATCACAGAATTAGGAAGTATATGGCCGGGTGGCGCAACAATCCACGGCTTCCACAGGGATCCATCATGTACGGGGAGGACAGTTTATCATTTTACGGAGCTTCGGGCGCGCAATCGACTATCCTTCCTGCGGTAGATGCTGCCTTGGGTATCCAACATCAAGATGGGTTTCTCAGCTCCTACATACAAGTCAGTACTCCCACTCAAATCTCACAAACAATAACGATGTGGCCACTAATCTGTTTCTAATTCGATCTTCGGATCATTTGCTGCTCTTTATATAATCTCTCGCTATACTATTCTCTGAGCGAAGGAGCTTTATTTTGCAACAGGAAATGCGTTCCTACATGCCTTGTCCGCACAGGCAGTATTTGCAGCGCATCGATGCCGGTCCATCAATTCGAGATTTCGTGAAGCAAAACCTTGAGGAACTGGCAGGAGAATACGACCGATGTATCGTGGAGATTTTCAGGTTCCGCTCTTTGCATAGAGGTCACGCTCAAGGTTACATAAAGAAACCAAGCAAGGAGAGGGAAGAACGAGGGACAGGAGGATCAGATTTTGTGACATATTTGATGCAGAATGCAACAACTACAATAGCTCACAGCGTTGGTTCTCCGGCCTGATTTTTTGTTACCGTGGTGGATGCATCTACGTCCATTTCCATGTGGTAAGGGACCTTGTACATATTCAGTGGGACACCGACAGACCCATATCCTTGGGAGAGAGAAATCACCATGAGAATATGACTTCATCAAAGAGGCCTCGTCAAATAGAGACCCAGATCCTTTACTCATATACTTCCTTGTGGGAGAGAACAAGGTCAATTTCATGCAATGGACCTGCGCTAGTGAAGTGAATATATGAATAAATTATTGTTTGTTTAGGAATTGTTGGAATAAATGAGGGAATGATATGACCAGTACATGAAGTTTGTACAAGTTGTTCTAATCACGTGAAGTTTGTTTGTCGAAATGTGGTCATGAGTAGATCAGTGGACTGTTGTTAGTGCCTTAATGAGTTGGTGCAGCATGTTGTGGCATGTTCATAAAGGTTGTGACACACAAGCATTAAAACTTCACATTGGGAACTTGGCAAATCTTAGAGGCAGATGTACATGCCACAATATTCACCCAACCATTAAGGTTACTAGATAATGATAAGGTAAGCTGCCAACATGAGCATAAGAGAAGGTTCTCTAAGCTTCCATGGTATAGTCTAAAGGCCTTTCTGTGCCTCCACAGCCACCTTCCTCCCAATGTTGGCACGGCATGGCAAAAGTTGTGCCTTATGCACTAGAAGGTATGTTATGTACCTCGACAAAAGATAAAATCAGTGACCTCTCCAAGTGGTTGAGTTCTCTAAACCTGCAAGAACAAGAAGCTCACAAGTGCACATAGCAACATATTGCCAATGCACTATCGAATGCTCCAATCATTTCTCGATTCCAATTGAAGCATCTAAAATAGCAGCTCTTTTTGGGTATCTCAGGTGCTTGAATTGATAGACTCGCATTCTAGCAACTGGCCGTGAGATTGTCCAAGTCGCGTGCATGATGCCAACACTTTATGCAGCACATAAATCTTGAACTCCGTGACAACTTATAATGATTTAATCTCATAATGAGCTATCTATCTTCAGAGAGAAACAAGAGACTTTTACCAATGACCGCTTTCATCTCGATGGATCTTAGCACCGTGGCATGCTACCCAAGCTTGTTCGCCCAGTGCCTCCTCCTGCTTTCTCTCTTGTCCATAATGTGCAAGAGGTTCCCCAAAATCTCTCTTGTCCATAATGTGCAAGAGGTTCCTTGCTTGTGATACAACGCGATCTTCATCTCGAAAATCTATAGATGTGTAAGACACTCCAAACCTTGAAATCAAGATTGATTCTATAGAGAGAAGGAGAAAACTGAAATACAACAGAAGGAGACTTTATGTTGAATCAAAATCGTTTACAATCAATCCTAGAGTCACAATACTCCATGTACGGAGCTCGAACCACCCGACCACCCTCGAGCTATTCTTACTCTCACTCTCACTCTCACTCACATCAGATTTTTCACTCTCACTCACACCAAGGTGTTTTAATGAATCTCATTCTCACTCAATATGATACAATCATAGATGAAAGAAGAATGTCACTCTCACTCGCACTCTCACTCTCAATCTCGGAGAAATATGCTGCCTTGCTACTACTGCATATTCTGAGTTTTGGACTTAATAGATCATGGAATTAGATCTCGACCTCTTCTAGAAAGTTGTAGATCGCATTCCCATATTTCCAAGAGAAAAAGAGCTCCTCAATCCAATTTTGGAATCAAAAGTTATGGTCGAAATAGTGACTGTTGTTTTTATCCAAGAAAGTTGCGACCTGCTTTTAGTTGGCTTTTCCACTTTATCCTGCTTTTCTTGCCCTTCATGACCAATTTGCTCCATTCCTGGACCATTCTAGCAATAACTATAGTTCTTTTTAAACCAATCACTTCTTTCCAAGTTCTCCTTTAGAATCCGCAAAGCAGGACCATCCTTTAAACCTGCAAACTCCGAATACAACTCCCATGCATATATATATTTTTTCTTGGATTTGTTAAATCTCAAATCACTTATTAGTATTTTCAAAACACAAAATTGACATGAAAATAAATTTCACAAATAACTACTACTAAAACTAAAAATAAATTTATACACAAAATATGGAGCGTCACACAAAAATGTCGAGCATCACAATCGTCCCCTCTCTGAAAAACTATGTCCTTAGAGTTTAAAAGAAGGAAACTCATCAATAAGTGAATCTAAATCTACCCAAGTAGCATCCTCTATAGGATATACATCCCATTTTACCAAAACTTCTATTATTGTTATGTTTCTAAGTTGCTTTCTTTGTCTATCCAAAACAAGCTGGGGTTCAACGTTCAACGTTCCATCTTCTTGAATTCTAGATGTGTCCTACAAAACATGAGAAGGATTAGCAACATATTTTTTCAGTAAGCTCACATGAAAACCAAGATTACTTTGATATTCTGAGGCAATTCATGTTGGTAAGCCAGTGTTCCCACTCCCTTTAATATTTTGAAAGGTCTTGTGAAACGAGGTGAGAGCCTTCTATCTCTACCAAGAATTAAATTACTTTTCTTAGGAATGATTTTCAGAACTACCATGTCACCGAACTTGAATTCTCGAAAACTATGGTTCTTGTCATAGTAACGTTTTTGTCTGTCTTGTGCTCTTTTAATACAATGTCGGATGTGTTTGACTTCCTCATCCATCCTCTCAAGCATTTGTTTTGAAATCTCAACTTTGTTCTCAGAATCAGAGAAATTAACTGGTGAATGACAATTTTGGGCATATAGCTTCAAAGCGAGTCATTTGAATTGAGCTATGCCATGAATCATTATAAGCAAACTCAACCAAAAACAATAATTCAATCCAATTAGTTTGCTTCTCATTAACATACATTCTAAGAATGTCTTCCAAAAAATGATTTACTATTTCAGTTTCATCTGTTTGCGGATGAAATGCTGTGCTCATTTTTAGTTCAATTCTTATGGCTTTAAATGTAGCCCGCCAAAAATTAGATGTGAACTTTGAATCCTTGTCGAAAACAACACTCTTAGGCATATTGTGCAAGCGAAATATTTCTCTTACAAATAATTCTGCTACCTCAAGTGCACCATCAATCGTTTTCATTGGAAAAAAATGGGCCATTTTGGTCAAACGATCAACAAGAACAAGAATAGTATCATATCCCCCTGTAGTACCCTCTAGTAGGCAATTTAGTGATGAAGTCCCGCTACTACACATGGGTTCTAGTCCGATGCTTAAGGAGCGATGATTAGCACGCGCGGGGCGCTAATCGTCAATAATCAAAGTGCGATTTATTAAGGGTCACTTTATAGCAACTTTAGGCAAACGTCACTATATAGCGACGTTTAAAGAGTGCTGCTATATAGCGACCTTTATTAGACTTGTAAATAGTCGCTATATAGCAACACTTATTAGACTTGTGAATGGTCGCTGTATAGTGACACTGAGACAATTTCCTATAACATCGTTTTACAAAGAGTTTTTTTTCATACCGACCTAAAGAGAGTTTTCCCAATGACAATTTTTTTTCCTTTTCATACATGTTTAATCCTTTGAGAGAATAAAAGTACAAGAGCATGTACATCAAGCCTCTGAAGCTCATATATTCATGTCTAAGTTTGAGATGAAAAAAATCAATGAAGAGCATTTACATCAATGGCTTCATCTTGAGCCAAGTCTAACCTACCAAACAAGTCTATCTCTAACTCTATACTGAGTTAATCTCCTATATCATCATCGTACTCTAGCATCGTACGTTCACCTAAGAGTACTTGATAAAGTATGGTGTTTCTTGATGATCATCATCTTCTTCCTAAATATCGTGATCTCCATCTTCCTCCCATACGATGTCATTATATGCATCTTTCTCTTGGCTCATATTGTGATCTTCATCTTCTTTGCTAGATCCATATGGATCAATTGGATCCGGCATCGCTACTGGCATCTCCATATCCACATCTCTATCTTCAAAAATTTTGCTTACTTCGTGGTGCAACTTGGCTCATGTACCACCATCTTGGATCACAATGATCCAGATGAAAGACCACCTATATTGAAGATGGGTGCCAAATCCCATCAATTACATATATCAAATTATGCTTAAGTACATGTATCAATGGATCTTTAAAAAGAAATCTTTGATTAATTAAATCATTAGTATGCACTTGCTCACAATGCTCGGGAAGAACAAAAGTATCACTTTCATCAGTCCAAAGTTTGGTGGAGTCTATTGCAAAGAAACTGCTACTATCTTTTCTCACTGTCGCATGGGGACCGTTGTAAATAGTTCTAAACCATTTTACATCAAAAATGAAAATACTAAATTGTCTGAAATCAATTTCATAGATTTCGCGGATGGTTCCATAATAATCTAATTGTGGGGAGAGAAGATTGGTACCCAAAGCACTTGCTAGGCTATCTTGTGTGAAGTTAGCCATGACTCCACAATCATATGTGACTCTCTTTGAATCAATGCATTCCACATGAAAATTTCATCCATATGACCATAATGCGCTGTACCTTTTGTACTGCAAAAAAGCATCATTAAAACAATGAAGATGCATCTATTTTATAGCATATATTGCCACAAATAATTACTTAATTACATCAAGAGGTAAGAAACTTACATGCATCATACATCCAGATGATAACTCTCGCTCGCGCTTGGTTATTGTCTCTCCATCGTGTTCGGCTTTACATAGAGCCAGTTGTAGCTAATCAAGTGACATGTGAGTGGGGAGAAGGGTGAGATCCCATGGATATGGTTGCGATCGTTTGTACATTACTCTGAATCTCCTCCTTGCATTTATTGTTTCTGCTTGGTCGCTTCATATCTCTCAATCCACTTCTGCATCTCCTTGCTATTGAGGATACAAAACTTATTGAATTTCTCCATTTGCTCTTTGCTCATCTTTCTTTCAATTCATTTTCCTTAGGGAACCTCGCCAATGATGCGATCATCATCCTTGTTGTGCACCCAAGCTTCCGGCATATCGAGATCCATGGATATAAGAAACTATATGATATATACTAATGACTCTTGCACAAGCCATCCCTCTAGCATGCGTGCTTCTGGTCTTGCTTTTGTTCTTACAAATCCCTTTAAAGTTTTCATAAACCGCTCGAGAAAAAACATCCACCGACTATGAACGATACTTGCAATGGCCACCTCATCAACTATGTGCACAAGCAAGTGCACTTGAGTTGTCATAATGCTCGAGGGAAAGTGCTTCTCAAGCAAGCATACGGCTTCGATGGATTCCACCCTAGCCTTCTCGATGCTGGACATGGAGATCTCTTTTTGAGATATCCACCTATTTTACATGCCCATGTAAGATATATTCATAATCAGTCTATAAATTATTTAGATTATTGAAGAAAATGCAATGAATGTGGTTTGATAGTAAGCATACCTCACAATACCACTGATCTTGAATATAGCATTTCTAACATCTTCTTATAAGCACCCTTTTATTGTAATTGGGAGGATGAACTATCAAAGCAACAAAGAAGTCATGTCAATAATATGACATAATCGTACAGCTTAGAATACATGTAAGACCTTATGCCAATCATGGGACTTGAGCCCACTAAGCTTATTATCCTTTGAAAATGCTTCTTTCAAGCAATGCATGTACCCTGTGGGTGTTTGAAAAGAGGTAATGTCTGCCTTGACTGCTTCCTCCTCTCTCAAGGAGAGGATCCATGTTGCTTTCAGGAGGATAACGTTTCCCAAAGCACGCAGTTGGGGCCACAAACAAGACATCCTATTCATAGCACGCAAGTCTTCTTGCGAGTCTTTGGAACCAATCAAGTGTGCCCAAATAGTAGCCCCCACATTCTTGAAGATATGCATGGGATCCAAGAGATGATTGATTTGTAACTGACCCCAATAAGGAAGCTCATGAAAGATCGATAGCCTCTTCATACCATGATGAGGTTCCTCTCCATTTGCCCTCCAAGCCTGAATCCAGTCACTTGCCTTCAAATATGGTGGTGGTGGATTAAGCTGACCTCCACACACGAGATGGTCTAGCGGAAGATATTGACCATGACCTTCATAAACATTTTTCCTCATATGTTTGGAGTATCGTGTAAGTGATTTCAAACCCAGTCCACAAATAGGACAAGCATGGTACCCACTTGTAACAAGTCTTGCACATGTGCATGAATGTGTTAGTATAAGATATGCATGCGAAAGAGAGTCATAAAAGCATAATCCTATATTATATATACATGCAAAGACACAACCACATACTTGCGTAGTCTCCATATCCTAGTCAGTCATGCATGGTCCACATCAAGATACCCTTGACCAAAATATCATTGGTAGGTCTAGGAGCTCTAGAAATATCAAAGAGCCCCACTCCTCTCCATAAGATCTATAACTCCTCTATCAACGGTGCCATGTACACGTCCATATTTTTGGCCTTGTACTTTCTTGGCACAAGTAGTGCAAGCATGAGGTTTCCCTTCTTTATTGTTAGCCATGGTGGGATATTGTAATTCACCAAGACTATCGGCCATGTCGACCAAAATGTCAAGCGTAACCCAAAAGGATTCATGCCGTCCTTGGCAAGCCCAATATGTAAGTTGCCTGGCTCCCTCGCAAAGTTTAGCCATTGATTGTCTATGTGCTTCCAAGTTGCACAATCTGCGGGAATCCTCAATGTGTCATCAGTGGACCAATGAGATGCATGCCAAGTCATCAACTCCACTATGGATTTGCATCGGAACATGTGTTATATTCTTGCAATGATGGGAAAGTGTCTCAAGACCTTTACCAGTATCTACTCACCCTAAAGTCATCTCTATATCATTGTTCCCCACACTTCGGATAACTAGCCAAATCTCCATGCTCATAACGAAAGAGAATACAGTCATTACAACAAGCATGGATGGTATCATAATCCATACCCACCGTTGTTAGCATCTTCTTTGCTTCATCTCTTGATGCAGGCATGGTATTTGGTGCAGGCAACATCTCCCGGAGCAACGTATCACAGTTCAAACATACATAGGCTTCGAATAATGATGATCCTCGAAGCAACGAATAAGTCATGTCACTAGCTTAGAATACCTACAAGACATTGAGCAAGCTTAGAATCCTACAGCCTTACATTGAGCAAATATTTACAGACTCTTGCATTCTTTGAATTAGAGTGATTGAAGTTTGTATTTGTTTGCTCAATGGTAAGCTATAGCTTCACGTGGGAAAAAAGAGAAGGAAAAGGAGAGGAAAAGAGAGGAGAAAAAAGAGAGAAAAAGAGAGGAGAAAAAGGAGAAAAGAGAGGCGAAAAAAGATTAAAAAAGAGAGGAGATAAGAGAGGAAAAGAGAGAAAGTGAAAAGAGAAAAAGTGGGGATAAAAGAGAAAAAAAGAGAAGGAAAGACAGGAGAAAAGAGAGGAAAAGAGACGAAAAGAGGAGATAAGAGAGAAAAAGAGAGGAGAAAAGAGATGAAAAGAGAGGATAAAAGAGAGTCACACTTCAAACATACATAGGCTTCGAATAATGATGATTCTCAAAACAAACAATATCTAAATAATGAGTCAAATTAATGCGGGAGCTAACCTCATTAAGGGTGAGACACTTGTATCCGACCACCCATAGTTTGCTTCCAAATTCAAGATTGAGAGACAAGCCTGTAGTTTAGACATCCTAGCACCCTCGTACAATTGTGTTGATTGCAACTCTCACATATTGACCTCAGACTCTGAGATCACATGTACATGTGATGTAGTGCCCCTAAAAATAGAATCCATCATGTCCACCATACCCTCGTCATCATCTGGCACATCTGGGAGACTATAGTCTTGCTCAAAGTGTGAAAGTATATGAACATCCTTGCCATCCTCCTCATCCTGTCTCAAGATTTCATGTAAATATAAGATCTTCTCTCAAGGTGTCGTGTCATAATGGTATCCAATATTAATCACAAACTCAAATAGCATTGACTTACCGATGATCCATCACCACATGCAACACCAACGGTGGGTACTAGTTCAGGCTCCTCCCCATACATCCACAAGTGGTGCATGACAATACACGACGTTGATGTTATACTTCTCACTTGCAATGAGTGCAATGACAATACAACCTCTCCCTAAGCCACTCTGTGCTCCCGGGCATTGGCGCATCATCTGACGAGCTTCCACTCGTCCCTTCCATCTGCACACTTCCAAAATCACAACATGAACTACAAGGAAATCTATTAAGATCCAAAAAATAGCCACCCATGAGCTCCTTTCTCTCTTTTGACAATAAGTGCCTTGAATCGTCGCTATATAGTGATGCTTTTCACTGTTCCATTGCTATATAGCGACGCTTTGTGCTGTTCCATTGCTATATAGCAATGCTTTTTGGATATAAACATCGCTATATAGCAACTGACCAGCATTGCTATATAGCAACATTGGACGCTTAAACCTGGATCCCCATGTGACTCTTTCTTTCACATCTCTATTGCGGGAAAAGCAAAAATCTCTCCTCCCACCTCATATTCGATGACCTCACTTTCCTCCGCTCTATTCCCCACTTTTCACCCCTACCCAGTCCCTCTCCCAACACTTGTGGTCTCTCTCCACCCTTCTTCCTCTCTACTTGTGTGAAAGGATGTTTTTCAAGAAGGTGAGCCTCTTTAAGCAATGTAAATTCATTTTTTGTGAGATTTTGTTTTGTGAGTGTTAAAGCATGTTTCTCCTTGTATTGCTAAGGCTATGTGCTAATTTTCATGCTTGATTTTCAGAGGTTAAGGACAAAAAACGAGATTTGGTGAAAGAAAGAAGACACACCTCTTCTCTTTTTAGTATTTCTCTTTCTCCTCTTTCTCCTTGTTTGTAGGCTTATGCTTGTCTCCTCAATCCAATCCCTTTGAGAGGTTGCTTCTCTAAACTCCTCCTTTCTCTAACTAGTTATCTAAAAAAAGGTATGTTTCCTCTCTTTTGTAGGGCTAGTCCACGAAACACCGAGTGAGACTTTTTCAAGTAAGAAACTGCTTCCTCTTTTTTCCTTTTATTATTTTTATTATTTGCATTGCCCTGCAACTAGCGCCTTATGCATTGGCTACAGTGATGACATAGGAACCCTCTCTTCCCCTCTCTTCTCTTATTTCCTCTTCTTCCCCTCTTTTCCTCTTTTCCTCTCTCTTTCCCCTTCTCTTTCCCTCATATGCTCATGCATAAGCATAAGCATAATATTTCTCTCTTCCTTCTCTTATTTTTCACTCTCTTTCTCTCCTCTTTTCATAAGCATGTCTATTTGCCTATGCTTATGCTTATGCATGAGCATATGCTCATATGCTCATGCATAAGCACAAGCTTATGCTTTCTCTCTTTTTCTCTTATGCTCATATGCTCGTGCATAAGCATAAGCATATGCTTTCTTTCTTTTTCTCTTCTGCTTATGCTCTTTTTCCCTCTTCCTTCTCTTATGCTTATGCTCTTTTCCTCTCTTCTTTTTCCCCTCTTCCTTCTCTTCATTTTCCCTCTTCTATTTTCCCTCTTTCAATCTCTTTTCCCCTCTTCTTTTTTCTCCTCTTTCAATCTCTTTTTCCCTCCTTTCCTTCTCTTATTTTTCCCCTCTTTCAACATCTTTTCCCCTCTTCCTTCTCTTATGCTTATGCTCTTTCTCCCTCTTCTTTTTCCCCTCTTTTAATCTCTTTTCCCTTCTTCCTTCTCTCCTTTTTCCCTCTTCTTTTTCCCCTCTTTCGATCTCTTTTCCCCTCTTTTAATCTCTTTTTCCCTCCTTTCCTTCTTTTCTTTTTCCCCTCTTTCAATATCTGTTTCCCTCTTCCTTCTCTTATGCTTATGCTCTTTTCCCCTCTTTCAATCTCTTTTCCCCTCTTCCTTCTCTTCTTTTCCCCTCTTCCTTCTCTTCTTTTTCCCTCTTCTTTTTCTCCTCTTTTAATCTCTTTTCCCCTCTTTCAAACATATGCCTATGCTTATGCTTATGCTTATGCATGAGCATATGCTCATATGCTTATGCATAAGCATAAGCATATGCTTTCTCTCTTTTTCTCTTATGCTCATATGCTCATGCATAAGCTAAGCATATGCTTTCTTTCTTTTTCTCTTATGATTATGCCCTTTTTTCCTCTTCCTTCTCTTATGCTCATGCTCTTTTTCTCTCTTCTTTTTCCTCTCTTCGTTCTCTTCCTTCTCTCTTTTCTCTTATGCTTATGCTCTTTTCCTCTCTTATTTTTCCAATCTTTTGATCTCTTTCTCCCTCTTCTCTTCTTTTTCCCCTCTTCCTTCTCTTATGCTTATGCTCTTTACCCCTCTTCTTTTTCCCCTCTTTCAATCTCTTTTCCCCTCTTTCAATCTGTTTTTCCCCTCTTTCAATCTTTTTCTCCCTCTTTCAAAGATATGCTCTTTCAATCTCTTTTTCCCCTCTTTCAATCTCTTTCTGCTTCTTACCTACTCTTGTTTTTTGTTTTTTGTTTTTGTGTTTGTATCTACGTTTGTCCAATCCCCCCAAATTAGACATGGGATCACGTCGCACATCCGACGAGTATGGAAACCCTCGTAGGAGGAGACATCATGGCCTCTATTCTCTAGAGGACTTTGATTTTACTCAGGTGACACCTCAGGGGCCTACCCCTGCGACTATCCCTCACTCGACTCTGCTCACACGTAGCACTGTGACTACCCCTCAAGAACTTCCTTTACTAGCAGCCCATGGCTGTGTCGGGATCCTGACGAGTTTCTCGCATAGATCACCGATGAGGAGGCAGCGAGATTCTTCTTTCCTATCCCAGATGACCTCAGCAAATCTCTCTCCTATGCCGACAGCTGGACCTACTATCCAACCGTCCCCTCTAGCCCCTTCGACTAAGGGGTCATCACTTGGGCGTGCCCATCGTAAGGGAAGGAAGAGTAGGAGGGGCCGCTTATGTTGTGCTAACTCGGGAGATGTAGACGAGTCAGCACACTCACACCCCTACAGGTCTCCACTTGGTCTTGAGACCCAGGTCCCTTACCCTCTGCTACTCCCATTGCTACTCCTCGCTCCGAAAGTGCTCGCACAAACACCACTCGCTCTGACTCTGCCACTACCATGAGTCCTCCTTACCAAGTCGAGAACCTATCCTATCAAATCACGGCTGCTAGAGAGATAATAGAAGATAAAAAGGGCGCTACAGTGATGGCCACCATAAGGCGGTTGATGAGCCACCACTTCAAGAGCAGCATAGCTACTGACTGGCGGTACCAAGATGACCAAAAGAAGTAGGCAGTCATCGATGAATTGGAAAGAAAATACCCTAACCCTCCAAATAGGGAGTTCAATGAGCATTACATGCAGAGTGCATGGGTTTGGTCTTGAAGCATCGTAGGTCAACTTTGCGTACTTCCATCACAAAGGGGAAGGCTAAACTGAGCTGGGTAGACAAAGCTGATTGGAAGTTTTTCAAGAAGCTCGAGGCTCAGAGGAGGCTATGAGGAGACGGCTGGACTCTGTAGGTACTTCGCACTTTGGTGCAGGCAATGGTTGGCATTCGAGGCAACCGTGGTAAGTCTACTTCTTCTCATTTAATGCATTGTTCTATTTGTTCTACTACATATTGCATGCACTTTATCTAACTCTCATAAATTGGGCCCACAACAAGTTGCAATGGGTCACCTTTCTACAGACGCAGAGATGAGACACTCATTTCACGTAGGAACAAAGCCATGGTTTTTTGAGTAGCAAGCACTAGGAGAGATAGTTGATTGGGTTGAGGTGGCTGCTCACATGGTACAAGTCTACTCCTACTTATAATCTCACTTTTAAATTGTTTCATTCTTTAAGTGCTAATGTAATTTTCAAATAATATGGTTTCACTCTTAGAATCAAAACTCGAACGTCCCATCAGCGAAGGTGAGTGGTGAACATGCCATGTCGACCAAAATATCAAGCGTAACCCAAAAATATTCATGCCGTCCTTGGTGAGCCCAATATGTAAGTTGCATGGCTCCCTCACAAAGTCCGACCATTGATTATCTATGTGCTTCCAAGCTGCACAATCTGTGGGAATCCTCAATGTGTCATGAGTGGACCGATGAGATGCATGCCAAGTCATCAACTCCACTATGGATTTGCATCGGAACATGTGTTGTATTCTTGCAATGATGGAAAAGTGTCTCAAGACCTTTACCAATATCTGCTCACCCTGCAAGTCATCTCTATATCATTGTTCCCCACACTTCGGATAACTAGCCAAATCTCCATGCTCACGATGAAAGAGAATACACAACAACACAAAGCAACTATAGACGCGCTTGGTAGACGCGCAAAATAGCGGGTGCGTCTATAGGCGTTGTTTTAGTAGAGAAATTACGGGCGCGTCTATTAGCGCGGCTAAATCCTCGTCTTTATTCGCGTCAATACCCGCGTTTATTTGCGCGTTAGACCAAAGAAATTACGAGCCCGTCTATCCTCCCGTTTATTAGCGCGTTTATTTGCGCGTGTATTTGCGCGTTTATTTGCGCGTTTACACTGAGAATCAAACGCGCATTTAGACGCGTAAATAGACGTGCTCCAGAGAATACAGAAAGTGAGATTTTGGTGTACATCATTGCTTTCCAAACATTGTCCATGATTACCAAAGCACATAATTTTTTGCAAGCCCACATATACAAGAATTAAGGGAAATGAGGAGAATGAGACAATATGTAAAATAGTTTTGCTAATATCAATTGTGGAGCTACGGTTCAATCTCATCCTCAATGAGATCAACCCTTTCCAAACTATCTACTTCAAAATCCAAACAAGTGTTTAGATCTACAAATACATTCAACCCACTACTACTTGTGCCACTCATGTGCTCATCGAAATCAAGATCTCCAATGGTAGGCTCGTCCTCACGAGTAATGCCGGCCTCAATATCTATATCTCCTATCTCATGATCATCCTCCTCTCTTGTATCATCATCATCACGTCCATGGCCATGATCATCCTCCATATGCTCCATATTAGTAAATGTACTATACATCACTTTGGAACGTGGCATAATAGGTATGACATGCCACCACCTATTATTATCCACCATTGGTTGATAGACAACCTAATTCAAACACAAATACAATCATGTTACTTTTCTTGCATCAAATATTTAAAAGCGAGTATTTTTATGTGTGTGCACAGTACCTGTTCACATTGTTGCGGTAGTATTAGTGTGTCCTTCCTACTTTGCCAAAACTTTGTGGAGTCAATAGTTACAAAGCCACTTGCATGGCGTTTGATTGTTGCATTAGGGCCTCTTTCCACCACGTCCTTAAACCACTTTACATCCAAAACATACACAAAGAAGCGTCGAAAGTCAAGCATAATGATATCTTGGATTATGCCACAATAATCATCCATGACCCCATTGGCTCCCTCAAAGCTAGCAATGACGCCGCAATCTTGTGTGTTTCTCTTATCATCAATCCGTTGTGTTCGAAAATGCTTGCCCTCACACCATATAGCATTGAACATAGTGCACTACACCAAGAAAAAATCAATTAAATAAGCAATCTAAATTATAAAAAGCTCCTAACTTATGCATAACATTCTATATACCAACCTTGCTCATGCATCCCCTCGCATACTCCCATTCTTCCATTGTGATATGCATCCCCTCGTCTTTCTCTGCTTTCTCCATTTCATCAAGTAGCCAATCCACATGAATATCCTTTGGAAGTGCTCTTAGACGCTGAGGGTATGGCACACGAGATCCGTGGTGTGTACGAAAGAGGGCCCTTTCTTCTTGTCTTCTTGCCTTTGCATCCTCGTATCTTGTCATCCATCTTTTCATCACATCACTATTAAGCATGCAAAAGAGGTTGACACTATTACGCAAGTCCATGTCTATTACTTTGTTGCGTCCTTTTCCTTGAGGCACAATAGAGGTCATCCTTAGGTCTTCATCATCTCTCCATAGTCGTGGGAGAGAGCTATCCACATCAACAAGAAACTCAGAAATATATACAAGTGACTCTTGTACCAACCAACCCTCGGCCATGCTACCTTCGGGTCTTGCATTTTGTCTCACAAAGCCCTTCAAGGTCTTCATGAAGCGCTCGAGGAAGAACAACCATCGTGCATGTATAGTACCACATATAGCAATCTCATCCACCAAATGTACTATGAGATGTAGTTGGCTTGTGAGAATAGAACGTGGAAATGTCTCCTCCACTAAACAAACCGCCTCCACCGACATAACTCGAGCATTCTCAAGCGTGGTGGGATCTATTTCCTTTGAGCTCACATACCTCACAAGCTCGCCCATCTTGTAAATACAATCTTTCACGTCCTTTGATGCACTACGTGAAATGCTAGTAGGTAGTATGAACTGAACCCACAAGGAGGTGGTTGATTAGTTGCTTATAATTATTCACTCACAAATTTGAAAGAAAAAAGATATTATGCACATAAAATACTTACTTGGAGCATCTTGTGCCAATCATGAGATTTCAAGCCATATAATTGCTCTACACCTCTTTTCTTGCTCTTTGTAAAGGCTCCCTTCAAACACCTCATGCATCCAGTGGGAGTACGAATTGTAGTAATAGCACGCTTCACCGTCGCCATCTCTAGCTTTGATAACATCCACGGTGCACGAGGTAAAAAAACACGTCCATTTGGTCTCTCTTGAGGCCAAGCTTCACGCATCCTTCCTGTGGTACGTAGATCCTCCCTTATGCCTGCCGAATCTCGTGTCCCATTCAAATGCTCCCAAATGGTAGATGCCACATTCTTGAAGATATGCATGGGATCGAGCAGGTGATTGATCTTGAGGTGGGACCAACATGGTAAACGATAAAAGATGGAGTATCTAAACAAAATAAAGTGTTAGCGTGCAATCCTCACTTTCAACCAATATAGCCAATCTTTACTTCCAGCCAATAGTTACAAATCCTTACCGGCTCATGCCAAGTGGTGGAGGAGTCGTGGAACCGTCCCAAATTCTCATCCAATCTCCCGCGGTGAGTGAATGTGGGAGGACTTAATTCCAAGGGGCAACATATCTAGGATGATCAGGTGGGAGAAATCGATGGTGATTCTCATAGATGACCTTATTTAATGCGTCTGCCCATGAGGCAACTAGCGAAGGACCACAAACAGGACATGCATGGTAACCCGATGTAGTGAGACCTGAAACAATAGATGCAATTAAGAGTGGAAGGTGGGTTTAGGGTGCCACGTCCTTGCCTATTCATAATTAAAAAATGCAATGCTTACCTGAACACTCGCCATAGCCTGGGAAGTCATGCATCGTCCACATCAAGACTGCTTTGCAGTTGAAGTCTCGTGACGAGGGAGACCTGCTCACATCCTGCACCTCGATACCTCTCCAAAGTATCTCTAGCTCATCAATCAAAGGCTCCAAATAAACATCACGGTTTTTGACTTTATGCTTCCCTGGAATTAGAAGGGACAGCATGACATGTCCTTTCTTAATAGCCATAGAGGGTGGAAGATTGTAATTCACCAATACCACTGGCCACACACTGTAAGACGTGCTTTTGAGACCAAATGGGTTCACACCGTCCATACCCAATCCAAGTCTCAAGCTCCTAGGTTCTTCCTTGAAGCTTGGCCATGTGTCTTCAATATGCTTCCACACAGGAGAGTCCGCGGGAGTTCTCCACTTGCCATCGGTTGATCGATGGGAGGAATGCCATGACATGAGCTCTGCAATAGATTTGCACTTGAACATATGTTGATTGCGAGGGATTATGGGAAAATGTCGCAATACCTTACGAGGCACGTCCAAGGTTTTGAGATCTGCTCTATATCTTGCCTCTCCACAAGTAGGACACTCTCTTGCATCCTTATGTAGTCCACGAAACAAAACGCAATCGTTGACACATGCATGGATGCGCTTGTAATCTAATCCTCCAAGAGAGGTCACATGTTGCCTTGCCATATCTCTTGAGGTCGGTAATTTATTCTCCCTTGGAAGCATTTTACACAATAGCCTGCACGTGAAGACCATAAATGAGGAAAAGCATTCGCGTAATTGACCCACGCGCATAATTCACCATGTTTAATTTGCAAAATCGACTTTAAAGCTTACTTGAGTAATGCATTCAAACTTGCATTGCTCCATCCATAGATGGTTTGCAAGTTTAGTAACTCAAGGGAGGCACGTAGAACAGAGAATGTGCACCCCTCAAACAGTGGAGTCGA
This sequence comes from Dipteris shenzhenensis, assembly GCF_047967505.1. NCBI lineage: Eukaryota > Viridiplantae > Streptophyta > Polypodiopsida > Gleicheniales > Dipteridaceae > Dipteris > Dipteris shenzhenensis. The sequence goes on along the minus strand of NC_141605.1, from coordinate 27,810,549 downwards.
TGCTGCCGTAAAAAGATCATCTTGCTCCATGCTATTATCCCTCCCTTGATGGACATATAAATCCCGCACCATATCATCAAACACCTCCTCCTCCACGGCTTCATGAGGTAATGGTGGAGGGCTACTATCACCATCACTCCATGCATCCGTAACGGTCCCTCCTGAAGATCCCACCTCATATCGCCGACGCTTTGCCTCCTCACGACGGGCATAGGGTAACATATGCGGGTGTGGCACTGCATCCTGTATCAAATTAAAACGGGATCATTATAACTCAAACATATGAACACCCATAGGTATCTCAATCAACCTTAACTTACAAATCCTTACCCTGTTTACGGTCACATCCCATTCTCCATACTTTGAGATATGATTGAGCGTAATCCTGCGTGCACGATACATGTTTCCTCGACATCAATCACACAGACATTTGATTTTTTGCTCCAACCACATTTCGCGATGGTGGATACGGAGGGATTCATCCTCACTAGAGCTGCTTGTTGAAGATGGAGACATCCTACAAACAAACAACCCACCAAATTTGCTCTTCCTCAAATGCTTAAAAACTCTGTGTTGCGTCTATCTTCGCGTCTATCGTCGCGTCTAATTGCGCGTCTAAATGCCCGTCTACTCTGTGTATTTTAACGCGCCTTTAGACGCGCTAATAGACGCGACTACTCTGTGTATTCAGACGCGACTATAGACGCGCTAATAGACGCGACTATACCCGCGACTTTTAAACCTGCTTTTCGGCGCGCCGCTCGCTTTGCTTTTCTTTTGACTACTTAAACTTCGCGAGCGGTTTTCTTTCTTCTTTATTAGCACTTCTATAGATTCGAAGCTCCCATACACAAAGCTCCCATACACAGTTTCAAGCTTTCACTCAAGACAAAAGAGCCGTACCTACACAGCTTGCTTCCAAGCCTAAAGAAGAGGAGGAGTACAAACAAAGAGAAGAAACAAGCTTGGAAAAGAAAGATCCTTTCGTACCTTTTTCCAGGTAAGTCCTTTTGAAGTTGTTCTTGCTTGCCTTTTCTAGTTTTGTACTTTTTCGCATCCACGAAACGCAGCATCTAGGTATGAGCAACACGTTCTTTTGTCGGGCGAAACGTCCTTTTCCACTTTTGAGTATTCTCGACTGTCGAAACGCGTGTATAGAGGCGTCTGAGGGCGCATCTAAACCTGCGTCTATGGGCGCGTCTATATGCGCGTCTAAGTTGTTCCAACAACACAGACGCGGATATAGACGCCCAAACAGACGCTCTGTTAAACGATGTTTTAAACGAAGGTTTAGACGCGATTTTAGACGCGCTGTGTAACGCACTGATAGACGGATTCTAGAACGGACTGTTAGACGCTCTTTTAAACGGAGTTTTAAACGAAGTTTTAGACGGTCTGTTAGACGCGATTATAGACGCGCAGATTAGACGGATCTATAGACGCGCTCTGACAGAGCCTCTTTTTTTTTCCCCCCGTTTTCTTCTCAGCTCCCAAAGTAATAGATTTGTTTATTTTTTTCCAGTTCAAGATGTGGCCAGGAAGTGCTTCTAGCTCACCTGATCCGCGGGAATCGATATGGAAGAATTTATATAATCTTTTAGGACACCCTCCTAGTTCTGCGGAGTTGTACGGGTATATGACGGGTACCCTTAACACTCCCCAGGAGTCGGCACTACAGACTCCGAGCCACCCCACACCGCCTGAGATCACCCCAGCGGAGTCCGCACAGCCATCCTATGCCCCTTCCCCCGTACCGTCCTATGCCCCTTCCCCCATGCCGTCTTATGTCCCTTCTGCCATCCCGTCTTATGCCCCTTCCCCCATGCCTTCAGGAGGTCCTTCTGCCTCAGCGAGCTGTCGACGTACTCCCCAGCCGTCGAGACTCGGTTCTCCAGCTACGAGTGGTCAGCGTAGTCCCGCGCGGTCCCCAGCTACGAGTGGCCAGCGTACGAGCTCGACACGATAGGGTAGCAGGCGTAGTAGCAGGGAGAGCGGTGGCAGATGCTGCTTTGGGCCATGTGGCGGTGAGGAGGAGGATGATTCAGATGATTTAGACGTGCCTCTGGGTGATGGTACGATTTATTATGACATCACCCAGACAGGAGGCATCTTGATGGATGCGCGGGGGAAGGACATAATGGCCTTCATGCGCTCTGTAATTGCTAACAATTACAGAGATTGCTTTATCCACTATAAAGACCACCCAAAGAGGTTGGCTAATGAGACCCTCGCTACTGTTCGCTCTAGGTATCCTAACCCCCCCAATCGCCAGTTCACAGATAAATGGGGGAAGTCAAAGATTGTTATGATACTTAGCAATAAAATATCTTCCCTTAAGAGGCAGGCACTAGCGGAGCTTGCCAGACTTGAGGCAGGTTAACCTCCAAGGGGCCCGCCCCACACCGCTCACAAGCGTGAGTGGAAAAAGGCAATGAAGTCAGCGAGGGAGGAGCCCAGTCTACAGCACGTGGAGGCACGGAGGATCCAGATGGAGGAGTATGGGAGCGCGCATTTTGGAGCAGGGGGTGTTGACTCATGGGAGGCCCAATTTGTAAGTATCGATCTCAAATTATATTGCTTATGTAGTTTATTAGGAGGTTGGTTGTTTCTTTGTACTAATCCCTCCACAAAGTGTATCGCGGTCATGCAGCTTGAGATCGTGGGCAGATACCCTACTCCAGTGGAGACAGCCTACCACCGCCACCATCGCAGAGGAGATACATGGAGGCACTTCTATGATGACGGGTTGATTACTGAGGAGCAGTATACCCGAGCTACTGGACAGGCCCCCCAGGTATTTGAAAGTAATTAAATAATGCCAAAATTATAAGTAAAGATTTGATTTTTCATACATTGATATATGTTGTCCCTTGTTTACAGGGCGCCCCTGCACAAGACGACGAGGAAGACGCAGAAGGTAGCGCAGAAGGCAGCGCAGAAGGGAGCGTGGAAGGCAGCGAGGATTAGTCGTAGAAGTAGTGCTACTATTCTTTTTTGTACTTAAAGCCATTGGCTTGGCTTCGTGCCTCTTGTATATAGACTCCTCTTATTTTTTGTACTTGAAGCCACATGACATGGCTTAGCTTCCTTATTCTTTGTACTTGGAGCCACATGACGTGGCTTAGCTTCGTGCTATATGTATATACAAGCACTTTTTGAGCTTTCAATTTTATTGCGTTTTGGAGTTGTAATATTTTATTTGGAATTGTAATTAAAATGCTGTGGATATGGGATTCTTGTAACTATATAGCATACACAACATACACAATATTCTGTAAAATGTTTTTTTAAAAAAAAAAGGCGCGTCTATCAGTGCGTTTAAAAACGCGTTTATATGCGCGTCTGTCTATTTGAATTGTGTTTATACGTGCGTCTATCAATGCGTTTATAGGCGCGTCTATTTATGCGTGTATGAGCGCGTCTATACGCACGTAAGTCTGATATATAGACGCGTAATTAGACGCGGGTCTCCTGACGCGCAAATAGACGCGCCCGTAAGTTTTTTGTTTAGTTCATAAAACGCGTCTGTGCGCGCGTCTATGGGTGCTTTGTCTTGTTGTGATACAGTCATTACGACAAGCATGGATGGTATATCATAATCCATACCTACTGTTGTTAGCATCTTCTTTGCTTCACCTTGTGATGCGGGCATGGTATTTGGTGCAGGAAACATCTCCCAGAGCAACGTATCACAATTCAAACATACATAGGCTTCGAATAATGATGATCCTCAAAGCAACAAAGAAGTCATGTCACTAATCCTACAACATAGAATACCTATAAGACATTGAGCAAGCTTAGAATCCTACAGCCTTACATTGAGCAAACATTTACAGACTCCTATATTCTTTGAATTAGAGTGACAGAAGTCTGTATTTGTTTGCTCAATGGTAGGCTATTGAAGCTTCACATGGGAAAAAAGAGAAGGAAAGAGAGAGGAAAAAAGAGGAGAAAAAAGAGAGAAAAAGAGAGGAGAAAAAGGAGAAAAGAGAGGAGAAAAAAGACAGAAAAAGAGAGGAGATAAGAGAAACAGAGAGAGTGAAAAGAGAAAAAGTGGAGATAAAGGAGAAAAAAAGAGGAGAAAAGAGAGGAAAAGAGACGAAAAGAGGAGATAAGAGAGAAAAAGAGAGGAGAAAAGAGATGAAAAGAGAGGATAAAAGAGAGTCACAATTCAAACATACTTAGGCTTCGAATAAGGATGATTCTCAAACATACATGATGATTCTCAAAACAAACAATATCCAAATAATGAGTCAAAATAATGTAAGAGCTAACCTCATTAAGGCCGAGACACTTGTATTCGACCACCCATAGTTTGCTTCCAAATTCAAGATTGAGAGACAAGCCTGTAGTTTAGACATCCTAGCACCCTCGTACAATTGTGTTGATTGCAACTCTTGCATATTGAGCTCAAACTCTAACATCACGTGTACATGTGATGTAGTACCCTTAAAAATAGAATCCATCATGTCCACCATATCCTCATCATCATCTGGCACATTCGGGAGACTATAGTCTTGCTCAAAGTGTGAAGATATATGCACATCCTTGCCATCCTCCTCACCCTGTCTCAAGATTTCATGTAAATATAAGATCTTGTCTCAATGATTCGTGTCATAATGGTATCCAATATTAATCACGAACTTAAATAGCATTGACTTACTGATGATCCATCACCACATGCAACACCAATGGTGGGTACTGGTTTGGGCTCTTTCCCATACATCCGCAAGTGGTGCATGACAATACGACGTTGATGTCATACTTTTCACTTGCAATGAGTGCAATGACAATACAACCTCTCCCTAAGTCACTTTGCGCTTCCACTCGTCCCTTCCATCTGCACACTTCCAAAATCACAACATGAGCTACAAGGAAATCTATTAAGATCCAAAAAATAGCCACCCATGAGCTCCTTTCTCTCTTTTGACAATAAGTTCCTTGAACTCTCGCTAAATAGCGATGCTTTTCACTGTTCCATTGCTATATAGTGACGCTTTGCCCTATTCCATTGCTATATTGTGATGCTTTCTAGATTGAAACATTGCTATATAACGACGTTGGGTGCTTAAACCCGAATCCCCACGTGATGCTTTCTTTCACATCTCTATTGCGGGAAAAGCAAAAATCTCTCCTCCTACCTTATATTCGACGACCTCACATTCCTCCTCTCTATTCCCCACTTTTCACCCCTACCCACCCGAATAGGCTTTATAATGGTGGCATGTGTGTGTGAAATCAAATGCTATCTGCCCACTAAAACAATCTGCAATGCCTTTGTACTCTCTGAAGTCTACTCACTGAACTGATGAACGTAAGGTTTCAGGTAATGTAATAATGTGAAACCGTAGGTGAGCGTATGGACTATACTAATCGAGAATTTTGGGCATGGCTTAGATTGGCAACTTGGGGAAATTCAAAGCGTCCCCTTTATGGCAATCTAGTCTACTTTGATCTAGATCTATACCAACCATTGATCTATGAAAGAACAGCAAATAATTCCTTTTTCTTTTGTTCCTTTTAAGTGCTGGGTCAGAGGCATCGATGTAGAGGCGAATGTGCGTGAAGGAAGTGGTTTTTTCGGCGAGGCTCAAATGTGAGTGTAACTTGCACCAAAATGTGCACATGATGTGACGACCGCGTAGAACACCAAAAAATGAGCGACTTTTCTTTTTGGAGCACCCTCAAATTCTTCCTGGATCAAGAGATACGACTTGATCTAGGTGGAGGGGCGACAAAAGGAGTGCAAATGGTGCTCAATAATGATGTGTCACTGTGGGTCACATGCAGTGATGATGTGGCACTGTGGCTAGCAAGAGGCATGCCAGTTGAGCCTTGTGTTGAGGTTGTAGGAGTGGTCACATGCAGTGACTGTGGAGCATTGTATGTGCCTGTAGAGGTCTAGTGTGCCACGTGTTACTAATGATTTGGCAAATGATGATGTCAATAATGATGATGTGGCAACGGTGATGTGGCATTAGTGACATGGCATAGATGATGTGGTACTAGTGACATGGCAGATGATGTGGACTACTGACATGGCAAATAAGGTGTTGATGTGGCAACAGGATTGGGTTTGCTGATGTGGCACAAGGATAGGGGTGACGTGGTAGGTAAGGTGTGATGACACGTGGCATGAGAATAAGATGACATGACACAAGGCGAGGGTTGCTGACGTTGTGTGGACAAAAAATGTAAATATGTTTTTTACTTGTTGCATGTTGCAGTGTGGGTGCATAGCTATGTATATAGCTAGTTGGTGGTGGAACTGAGCTCTAGGCTCTCCTAAAAGGACCCTACACTGATGTACAGATGGTAGAGGCTTCTACAGGAACTTCTGGGAAATGATGAGGAGTGAGTATGGGAGCACCGAGCTTTCCAGAGGCTTTGGTATCCAATGTGTGTGGTCTGGTGGGAGTGTCATGTCTGCATGAAACGTCTCGAAAATCGTGTCTTCCCGTACTCCTGTGAGAGGGCTTTTGGTGTGTCCATTTGTGTTCACATGCAAGCTATGCATGTGTGTGAAAATAATAGTAAAATATGGAGGAAAAGGTCTAAATGTGCACATTTGTGTTGGGGGGCTATGATTTTATGTGACAGTTTATGTGGATTTGGGGAGGACTTTGATACTTTGGTTAAGGTGGCTGGATAAGCATGCACGTGGCTACGTAATAGGAAAGGAAGCCTCTAGTTGTGAGCTGGTGGGACATGAAGACGGGAACTATGAAGGTGGCACAGGGATCCTGGACCGAGGGGGATTCGGTTTAGAAGCTTCACGTGAAGAGAAAGCTCTGGGGGATGAAGGAGGGGAGAAGGAGCTAGGAGACAAGGAAGGGAAGCGGGTAGCGCAAGAGAGGGTGGCCAATATACGGGCTGAGGGACCATGGAAATGGGAGGCTCAGAGAGAGAGAGAAATAGCGGAGGCACAGATGGGCAACAGAGGAGGGAGATGAGAACTCTGTGAGCAGCTTGATGAGAAGGCGCACTGCTCCTTAATGGAGAGAGGCTTGCTGGAAGTCACGTATGCAGAGAGGCCTTGGGCTGGCAAGAGCATTGGAGAAGTGATCATGGGTTCACAGAAGATGTGAACGGAGCTTAGAGGCAGCAGGGGGGGCAGAATTCGACGGGTTGGTAGGAAGATAGAGGAGGAGACCTCTGTGAGCAACAAGAAGGTGGCAGCTCTGTTGAAGGGGAGAGCTTCTGAAGCTCGGGGGTCGCAAAGATGAGTGTTGCAGGAGGATGGGTGTCGCGATGACTATTTACGTGAAGTCCTGGAGAACCATGACGACGTAGGTACTTTGTGATCAGCAGAGCTACTGTGAGACAGCTATCTTCACATAAAATAACAATCGGAGAGGAGCTTGCAGGGTGGAGCACAGGTCGCTGCAGCTGATGTAGGGGGCCCAGTGCGTAAGGAAAAAGATGGCACGGAAGAAAAGAGAGACCGAGCTCTGAGAAGCAAGGAGTCGAGGAACTAGAGTTGGTGAGGAGCTCGCTTGAGGATTCTGGGTTGATGGTGGCTGCAACAGTGAGCTGGATACGTGGGCTCATAGCACAGAAGGAGACGGGAGTTACGTGAGTAAGGGAGCAAGGAAGAGTGCAGCTGTGGCGACATAATTACACGTTGCTATTTCTGGAGGGAGGCCAAATATACATGACATAGGAGTATGTTCAAGGGAGAGAGAGTCTGGAAAGCAGGCAGAGAGACGTTGCTACGGCATGGAATTTTGAGATGGGGATAGTGGCTATACGTGAGGATATGGATAGGTGATGGAGAAGGAGGTTGCATTCGACATATCAGCTGGTGGAGCTCTTGTTCAACTACCAGGCTATGCAATTCAAGAAGATCTAGTGCGATGAGGCCATGAAATGTATGGCGTTTCAGGTGATAATATATGTAGCCGTGGATTTCCCTGGAGAGGGAGAATGCGCCGAAGAGACAGAGAGCTATTTATGGAGGGTGGATGAATTGTGAGAACTGAGAGGTATTGGAGAAGGTGTTTAGTTCGTAGTTAGAAGGCTTTCCTTTACCAGTGCTTCTCTCTACTTGGCGACAGTTTCTTCTCTGGGCAGACATGAAGAATTTCCTCATCATTGTATGTATGAGATGAGCTAAAATTATAACTGTTCCATGAAGTGAAGAAGGAATGGCTGCTCTTAGAGGAGGAGCTCTCCTGTGGGATGTAGGTTCATGCATGCATGGTTGTTACACCTGGGGCTATCTGAAATGGTTCGTGGTAGTTATGCAGCTCTGAAGTCATCATTTTCCTGAGACCTAAGTTTCATGGGTCTTCTATGTATTTTTTGAGTTTGATCTCAATCAATTGGAGAGCTTGTGTGGAGTTGTGGGGTCCACTGGTTTTTTGTTTGAGGTTGTCTGGCTTCTGGAGAAAGTGTGGCCAGAGTGTGAGTTGTATCAGAAGGTATGTGTAGAGACAATAATGTTGAATGGATGCCTTTTGCTTTGTGATGGTGTTGTTCTATTGTTTTAAACGTGGATGAGGGTAGCTGTGAAGGCGGGTTAGGCTCTACTGCTTTTGTCCATCCACGTTTTGGTGCCTCCACGGAGGAAGTTCACTTCAGTTTACAAAAGAAAGGGGTTGCTAGAGATGTGTGGACAAAAAATGTAAATATGTTTTTTACTTGTTGCATGTTGCAGTGTGGGTGCATAGCTATGTATATAGCTAGTTGGTGGTGGAACTGAGCTCTAGGCTCTCCTAAAAGGACCCTACACTGATGTACAGATGGTAGATGCTTCTACAGGAACTTCTGGGAAATGATGAGGAGTGAGTATGGGAGCACCGAGCTTTCCAGAGGCTTTGGTATCCAATGTGTGTGGTTTGGTGGGAGTGTCATGTCTGCATGAAACGTCTCGAAAATCGTGTCTTCCCGTACTCCTGTGAGAGGGCTTTTGGTGTGTCCATTTGTGTTCACATGCAAGCTATGCATGTGTGTGAAAATAATAGTAAAATATGGAGGAAAAGGTCTAAATGTGCACATTTGTGTTGGGGGGCTATGATTTTATCTGACAGTTTATGTGGATTTGGGGAGGACTTTGATACTTTGGTTAAGGTGGCTGGATAAGCATGCACGTGGCTACGTAATAGGAAAGAAAGCCTCTAGTTGTGAGCTGGTGGGACGTGAAGACGGGAACTATGAAGGTGGCACAGGGATCCTGGACCGAGGGGGATTCGGTTTAGAAGCTTCACGTGAAGAGAAAGCTCTGGGGGATGAAGGAGGGGAGAAGGAGCTAGGAGACAAGGAAGGGAAGCGGGTAGCGCAAGAGAGGGTGGCCAATATACGGGCTGAGGGACCATGGAAATGGGAGGCTCAGAGAGAGAGAGAAATAGCGGAGGCACAGATGGGCAACAGAGGAGGGAGATGAGAACTCTGTGAGCAGCTTGATGAGAAGGCGCACTGCTCCTTAATGGAGAGAGGCTTGCTGGAAGTCACGTATGCAGAGAGGCCTTGGGCTGGCAAGAGCATTGGAGAAGTGATCATGGGTTCACAGAAGATGCGAACGGAGCATAGAGGCAGCAGGGGGGGCAGAATTCGACGGGTTGGTAGGAAGATAGAGGAGGAGACCTCTGTGAGCGACAAGAAGGTGGCAGCTCTGTTGAAGGGGAGAGCTTCTGAAGCTCGGGGGTCGCAAAGATGAGTGTTGCAGGAGGATGGGTGTCGCGATGACTATTTACGTGAAGTCCTGGAGAACCATGACGACGTAGGTACTTTGTGATCAGCAGAGCTACTGTGAGACAGCTATCTTCACATAAAATAACAATCGGAGAGGAGCTTGAAGGGTGGAGCACAGGTCGCTGCAGCTGATGTAGGGGGCCCAGTGCGTAAGGAAAAAGATGGCACGGAAGAAAAGAGAGACCGAGCTCTGAGAAGCAAGGAGTCGAGGAACTGGAGTTGGTGAGGAGCTCGCTTGAGGATTCTGGGTTGATGGTGGCTGCAACAGTGAGCTGGATACGTGGGCTCATAGCACAAAAGGAGACGGGAGTTACGTGAGTAAGGGAGCAAGGAAGAGTGCAGCTGTGGCGACGTAATTACACGTTGCTATTTCTGGAGGGAGGCCAAATATACACGACATAGGAGTATGTTCAAGGGAGAGAGAGTTTGGAAAGTAGGCAGAGAGACGTTGCTACGGCGTGGAATTCTGAGATGGGGATAGTGGCTATACGTGAGGATATGGATAGGTGATGGAGAAGGAGGTTGCACTCGACATATCAGCTGGTGGAGCTCTTGTTCAACTACCAGGCTATGCAATTCAAGAAGATCTAGTGCGATGAGGCCATGAAATGTAATGGCGTTTCAGGTGATAATATATGTAGCCGTGGATTTCCCTGGAGAGGGATGCGCCGAAGAGACAGAGAGCTATTTATGGAGGGTGGATGAATTGTGAGAACTGAGAGGTATTGGAGAAGGTGTTTAGTTCGTAGTTAGAAGGCTTTCCTTTACCAGTGCTTCTCTCTACTTGGCGACAGTTTCTTCTCTGGGCAGACATGAAGAATTTCCTCATCATTGTATGTATGAGATGAGCTAAAATTATAACTGTTCCATGAAGTGAAGAAGGAATGGCTGCTCTTAGAGGAGGAGCTCTCCTGTGGGATGTAGGTTCATGCATGCATGGTTGTTACACCTGGGGCTATCTGAAATGGTTCGTGGTAGTTATGCAGCTCTGAAGTCATCATTTTCCTGAGACCTAAGTTTCATGGGTCTTCTATGTATTTTTTGAGTTTGATCTCAATCAATTGGAGAGCTTGTGTGGAGTTGTGGGGTCCACTGGTTTTTTGTTTGAGGTTGTCTGGCTTCTGGAGAAAGTGTGGCTAGAGTGTGAGTTGTATCAGAAGGTATGTGTAGAGACAATAATGTTGAATGGATGCCTTTTGCTTTGTGATGGTGTTGTTCTATTGTTTTAAACGTGGATGAGGGTAGCTGTGAAGGCGGGTTAGGCTCTACTGCTTTTGTCCATCCAACGTGGTAGATGGAATGACATGTGGCATGGATGAAATGATGATGTGGTTGACAGAATCTCGGAGATGTCGATGAAATCTTTGAGATTTCATCGTCTTCTTTGTTACTGTCGACAAAAATCAATGATTATCGACCATTCAAAGCATATACGATGGGCACAATACTTTGCATGCACCTCAACCTAGATGGTATGGACTTGCGTGCAAAGTTGCATGCCCATACAATAAGTACTTGTTTGAATAACACACCTAGGACCATGGGAAAGAGTATGCCCTTGATAACTTTGAAGGGAAGTGGACTCACATGTTTGGTTTCTCATTCAAAGAAAAACTAAGCTACATCTTATGATGTCAAGGAAAGATATGGAGCAAAATGAGGAGCCATGGAATGCAAGCTTCTCTAAGAAAGATATAACTTCTAGCATGGTTGTGGGAATTACGATGGAACCAAAGAGCCCATACTTGGATATTTTTGTGAGGTGTTCACAATCTAATATTGTCATTTTATCTTATCAATAGGTCTAAACAGGTCCACAATGCCACCTCCTCCACCATCAAACTTTATAGAATTACAAATTCCATTAACCTACTAATTAGTACTTATTAATACTTGTTGGTACTAATTAGTGCTTGTTAGTGCCTGTTAGTTCAGTAACTTGCTAATTAGTGCCTGTTAATACTTGTTGGTGCTAATTAACACTTTTTAATACTTGTTAGTGCCTTGTTAGTTCAGTAAACTGCTCCTTAGTACCTGTTAGTGGTTGTTAGTGCATGTTTCTTTAGTAACCTGCTAATTAGTACTACTTACTGATATGCTATTTCATGCTTGTTAGTTTAATGCTATCTAGTGTTGCTTGTTTTTGCCTGTTAGTGCCTGATTATGCCTATTAGTGCCTATTAGTGTTGCCTGCTAGTGTTGCTTGTTGTTATTGCCCCACTTAGTGCTTGTTAGTGCCTGTTAGTGCTTGTTAGTTCCTGTTAGTCAGAAACCTTCTAATTAGTACCTTTTAGTGCATGTTCATACTTGTTGTTGCTTGTTATTGCCCCACTTAGTGCTTGTTAGTGCCTGTTAGTTCAGTAACCTGCTAATTAGTACTACTTAATGACATGTTATTTCGTGCTTGTTAGTTAATGCTATCTAGTGTTGCTTGTTTTTGCATGTTAGTGGTTAGTGCTTGATAATGCCTGTTAGTGCTTGTTAGTGTTTCCTGCTAGTGTTGCTTATTATTGCCCCACTTAGTGCTTGTTAGCACTTGTTAGTTCTTGTTAGTTCAAAAACCTGCTAATTAGTACCTGTTAGTGCCTATTAATACCTATTGATGCTTGATCCTAATCTGATCACTTTTGTAGATAAAATTTTTGATCACATTGGATGTTTTCATGTGCAGGTTGCATTATTTATAGAGTTCAAGAAAAATTATCCAGACATCACAATGCAACAACGCTCATTTGAACGATTAAAACCATTTTTTGTCTGTAAATTAAAGGATAGATATACATGTTGATGCATTCAACATGTCCAAATGGCCTTCTTGAAAGACTCCATCAATATCATGCTTCGTCCCAAACACCGGCCTACATGGAGCACATTGTTATTGCAATTGTGAAATATGTGCAAGGGACAATACTGGAGCTATTTGTAAAGCTTCTAATCATACATACACTAGCGTTACGTGCTTTTGGGAAAGTGTGTTGTGTCAAAAGCCTTCAGGAAGCATGTACCATCACTTGGAATGCCTCATGGGAGAATGTACTAGTTATGGGCCAAAAAAATTTCTGGCCTACCCACAAGAGAAGGATGACTCTACCCACCATGTTTACGTTAAGGTTTTTGAAGATCTAGACGTAATTGTTGGAAAACAGGGGGAGAAAAATTGAAGAAAGGTGCTCACATTCAAGAAAATGACCTGCAGTGCCTTATTTCGGATGTCTCGAGGTTGCATGAAGAAGTTCATTAAGCACAACTTCATATACAAGTGCAAGCTGAACAATTTAAAGAGTGTCTGCAAAGGATTCCTAAAGATGTTGTGGTGTCTATGGTGGATTTTGCAAAAAATTACACCTTTAAGGAACAAAATGAGACACTCAGACCAAGTCACTATTCTTGTTCAAATAACATATGTTTGGACAAGAGGTGAGGTTCAAAAAACCATCCATTTCTACATATGTGACGACAAGGTGCATGATACTCTGTTTGTTCAGCATTGTTTTATGCTACATCACAATTGGTTTGGCAGGACAAGATTTAGCATTAAAGCATCATTGGGTTTGGTCAGATGGTGCAGCTTCCCAGTTTAAAGCGAGACGGTCTGCTTTCTTTGTTGCAAGGTATCCTTCCTTAACTAACCTAAAGATGACATGGAATTTCTTTGGCTCTGGACATGGAAAGGGTGAGCATGATGGAGCACGAGCTATTGTGAAAAGAGCCTTGACGCACGAATATCAACTTACTGTCCCTAGAGAGGACATGGAAGCTGAAGAAAACCTTGTGATGATCCTGCATATGAAGGACATCTTGATACACTGCTCTCTATGTTGGAGATAATTTTGCAGTCAATGCAGAGGCAGAAAATGATGAGCGTGCAGATTTCTATGTCTTATGGTGCACTGCCAGGAAGGAACTTGTGAATCCAAAATTTGAAGGATGGATGGGGAAACACCATTTCATCTAGTGGTTTTGTAGTGAAGGGGTTGTACTATGGAAAGAAGGCATATAACTATTACTACATTCTTGATAATGAACCCGAGGTTTTTTTGTATTCTCACCTTGTCAGAGCTATAAAGTTTCCCATGGTGGAACTTATGGATGGTGACACACTGTTCTTCATGTCGAATGAGGTGCATGAAGCCATATACAACAGCATGCCATTTGAGATGTAAACATCATAGTTCTAATGTCTTCTCATACTTTCATGAATGATTGGGAACATCACTTTATTGTCCCTGCAATAGTGTGCATTGCTATCAGAACAACACAAAGCAACTATAGACGCGCTTGGTAGACGCGCAAAATAGCGGGCGTGTCTATAGGCATTGCTTGAGTAGAGGAATTATAGGCGCATCTAATAGCGTGTCTAACAGCTCATCTATTTGTTCGTGTATTAGCACATCTATTTACACGTTTAAACTGAGAAAATATGGGCCCGTCTAACATTGTGTTTATCAGTGCATCTATTTGCGCATGTATTAACACGTCTATTTGCACGTCTAAACTGAGAAAATACGGGCAGGTCTAACATTGTGTTTATCAGCGCATCTATTTGCACGTGTATTAGGGCGTTTATTTGCACGTTTACACTGGGAAGTAGACGCGTATTTAGACGCAAACCAGAGAATACATAAAGTGAGATTTTGGTGTACATCATTGCTTTCCAAACATTGCCCATGATTACCAAAGCACATAATTTTAACAAAAACATCAATGCTTTTTTGCAAGCCCACATATACAAAAATTAAGTGAGGTGAGGAGAAGAGACAATATGTAAAATAGTTTTGCCAATATCAATGATGGGCTACGGTTCAATCTCATCCTCAATGAGATCAACCCTTGCCAAACTATCTACTTCAAAATCCAAACAAGTGTTTAGATCTACAAATACATTCAACCAACTACTACTTGTGCTACTCATGTGCTCATCGAAATCAGCATCACCAATGGTAGGCTCGTCCTCACGGGTAATGGCCTCAATATCTGTATCTCCTATCTCATGATCATCCTCCCCTCTCGTATCACGGTCATCATCACGTCCATGGCCATGATCATCCTCCATACGCTCCATATTAGTAAATGTACTATACATCACTTTGGAACGTGGCATAATAGGTATGACATGCCACCATCTATTATTATCCACCATTGGTTGACAGAAAACCTAATTCAAACACAAATACAATCATGTTATTTTTCTTGCATCAAGTATTTAAAAGCGAGTATTTTTATATGTGTGCACAGTACCTGTTCACATTGTTGCGATAGTACTAGTGTGTCCTTCCTACTTTACCAAAACTTTGTGGAGTCAATAGTTACAAAGCCACTTGCATGGCGTTTGATTGTTGCATTAGGGCCTCTTTCCACCATGTCCTTAAACCACTTTACATCCAAAACATACACAAAGAAGCATCGAAAGTCAAGCTTAATAACATCTTGGATTATGCCACAATAATCATCCATGGCTCCATTGGCTCCCTCAAAGCTAGCAATGATGCCACAATCTTGTGTGTTTCTTTTATCATCAATCCGTTGTGTTTGAAAATGCTTGCCCTCACACCATATAGCATTGAACATAGTGCACTACACCAAGAAAAAATCAATTAAATAAGCAATCTAAATTATTGAAAGCTCCTAACTTATGCATAACATTCTATATACCGACCTTGCTCATGCATCCCCTAGCATACTCCCATTCTTCCATTTGATATGCATCCCCTCGTCTTTCTCTGCTTTCTCCATTTCATCAAGTAGCCAATCCACATGAATATCCTTTGAAAGTGCTCTTAGATACTGAGGCTATGGCACACAAGATCTGTGGTGTGTACAAAAGAGGGCCCTTTCTTCTTGTCTTCTTGCCTTTGCATCCTCGTATCCTGTCACCCATCTTTTCATCACATCACTATTAAGCACGCAATAGAGGTTGATACTATTATGGGACTCCCTGTCTATAACTTTGTTGTGTCCTTTCCCTTGAGGCACAATAGAGGTCATCCTTATGTCTTCATCATCTCTCCATAGTCGTGGGAGAGAGCTATCCACATCAACAAGAAACTCAGAAATATATACAAGTGACTCTTGTACCAACCAACCCTCGGCCATGCTACCTTTGGGTCTTGCATTTTGTCTCACGAAGCCCTTCAAGGTCTTCATGAAGCGCTCGAGGAAGAACAACCATCGTGCATGTATAGTACCGCATATAGCAATCTCATCCACCAAATGCACTATAAGATGTAGTTGGCTTGTGAGAATAGAACGTGGAAATGTCTCCTCCACTAAACAAACCATAGATGGTTTGCAAGTTTAGTAACTCAAGGGAGGCACGTAGAACAGAGAATGTGCACCCCTCAAACAGTGGAGTCGATGCTGCAGTAAAAAGATCATCTTGCTCCATGCTATCATCCCTCCCTTGATGGACATATAAATCCCACACCATATCATCAAACACCTCCTCCTCCACGGCTTCATGAGGTAATGGCAGAGCGCTACTATCACCATCACTCCATGCATCCGTAACGGTCCCTCCTGAAGGTCCCACGTCATATTGCCGATGCTTCACCTCCTCATGGCGAGCATAGGGCAACATATGCGGGTGTGACACTGCATCCTGTATCAAATTAAAATGGGATCATAACTCAAACATATGAACACCCATAGGTATCTTAATCAACCTTAACTTACAAACCCTTACCATGTTTACGGTCACATCCCATTCTCCATACTTTGAGATGTGATTGAGTGTAATCTTGCATGCACGATATATGTTTCCTCGACATCGATCACACATACATTTGATTTTTTGCTCCAACCACATTTCGCAATGGTGGATATGGAGGGATTCATCCTCACTGGAGCTACTTATTGAAGATGAAGACATCCTACAAACAAACAACCCAAAAAAATTTTCTTTTCTTCAAATATTTAATTTTAAACTCTGTGGCGCGTCTAAAGCCGCGTCTATCTGTTCTATGGTGCGCATCTAAAATCATGTTTGTTTGTTCTGTGGTGCACGTCTACAAGCGCCTCTAAAACCACGTCTGATCTGTGTATTTAGATGTCAATATAGATGTGCTATTAGACGCGTCTATAGACGCGGCTTTTAAATCTGCTTTTAGTGCGCTTGCTCTGCTTTTCTTCACATTACTTATACTTCGCATGGCTTGCTTGC
Organism: Dipteris shenzhenensis; assembly: GCF_047967505.1. Lineage (NCBI taxonomy): Eukaryota > Viridiplantae > Streptophyta > Polypodiopsida > Gleicheniales > Dipteridaceae > Dipteris > Dipteris shenzhenensis. The sequence goes on along the minus strand of NC_141605.1, from coordinate 27,793,697 downwards.
TTCGCTATCAGCAAATCCACAGTTTCGATGCTTAAGAGGAAGGCACCCACACTTACTTTCAACACACTTACACTTAAGAGGAAGGCACCCACACTTACTTCCAAGCTTAAAGAAGAAGAGGGCGAACAAGGAAGAGAAGCAACTTTGAAAAAGGAGAAGAACCCTCCATACCTCTATCTAAGGTAAGTCTTTTTGCAGTTGATCTTTCTTGGAAGTTTGCTCTCTTTGGATTTGTACTTTCTCGTATCCAAGAAACGCATGATTTGGGTATCAGTGTTATGTTTTTGTGTCGAGTGCATGTCCTTTTCTACTTTTTAGAAAACTTCATCTGTCAGAGCGCATCTATAGGCGCGTCTCAGAGCGCGTCTAAAATCGCGTCTACAGGCACGTTTAGACACGCGTCTAGCCTGTTTGTAAACACAAACAGTTGCGTCTATAGACACGCTGTTATACGCAAAAATAGACGCGCTATTATACGCAAAAATAGATGCGCTAATCAAGGGCATCTATAGACGCGCTCCGACAGTAATCCTCTCTTCCCTTCCCCTTTCTTCTCAGCTCATCAGTAATCGCCTTTTTTTCTTTTTTCCAGTTCATCATGTGGCCAGGAAGCGCTTCGGGCTCACCTGATCTCCGGGAGTCTATTTTTAGGGACTTATATAACCTTTTAGGGCACCCTCCTAGACCTGCGGAGTTATACGGGTATATGACAGGTACTCTAAACACCCCCTAGGAGTCCGCACTCCAAACTCCAAACCACCCCACACCAACTGAGATCACGCTAGCGAAGTCAGCATAGCCCAGTCGGGTACATAGTGCGGGCCCATCTCCCATGCCATCTTATGCCCCTTCCCCCATGCCATCTTATGCCCCTTCCCCCATGCCGTTAGGAGGTCCTTCTGTCTCGCAAAGCGATCGGCATACTCCTATGCAGTCGAGACACAGTTCTCCAACTACGAGTGGTCCACGTAGTCCCGTGTAGTCTCCAGTTACGAGTGGCTAGCGTACTAGCTCGACATGACACGGTAGCAGGCGTAGTAGCAGGGAGAGCGGTAGGGGATGCATGGCACAGTGCTTTGGGAGGGGTGGCGGTGGGGACGATGATGATTCAGATGATTTAGATGTGCCTCCGGGTGATGGTACGATATTCTATGACATCATTCAGACAGGAGGCATCTTGATGGATGCACGGGGGAAGGACATCATGGCCTTCATGCGCTCTATAATTGCTAACAATTACAGAGATTGCTTTATCCACTACAAAGACCAGCCAAAGAGGTTGGCTGATGAGACCCTCGCTTCTGTTCACTCTAGGTATCCTAACCCCCCCAATCGCTAGTTCACAGATAAATGGGCCAAGTCAAAGATTGTTACGATACTTGGCAATAAAAGATCTTCACTTAAGAGGCAAGCACTAGTAGAGCTTGCCAGACTCGCGGGAGGTCAACCACCAAGGGGCCCACCCCACATCGCTCATAAGCGTGAGTGGAAGAAAGCAATGAAGTCAGCGAGGGAGGACCCCAGTCTGCAGCACGTGGAGGCACGAAGGATCCAGATGGAGCAATATGGAAGCATGCATTTTGGAGCAGGGGGTGTTGATTCATGGAAGGCCCAATTTGTAAGTATCAATCTCAAATTATATTGCTTATGTAGTTTATTAGGAGGTTGTTTCTTTGTACTAATCCCTCCACAAATTGTGTCATCTTGTAGCTTGATATCGTGGGCAGATACCCTACTCGTGTCGAGACAGCCTACCACCGCCAGCATCGCATAGGAGATACATGGAGGCACTTCTATCATGATGGGTTGATTACTGAGGAGCAGTATATCCAAGCTACTGGAGTGGCCCCCGAGGTATTTGAAAGTAATTAAATAATGTCAATATTATAAGTAAAGATTTGATTTTTCATACATTGATATATGTTGTCCCTTATTTATAGGTCCCTGCACAAGACGACGAGAAAGAAGACGAGGAAGGAGGCGGAGAAGGGAGCGCAGAAGGGAGTGCAGAAGGGAGCGTGGAAGGGAGCGAGGATTAGTCGTAGAA